>NC_022013.1:3432856-3457856 GCF_000317375.1 Microtus ochrogaster | reverse complement strand
TGAAGTCCAGCCTCTCTCAATAGCCAGAAGAGATGGCTTTATTTTAAATCCCTATTTTCAAGTGAATAACGATAGCCCCCATCTTTTGAGATTTTGCATAGTTTTGATTTTCTTCCTCTCCCCCTCCGCCCCCCCCCCAGGGTACCATGTAGCCCAGGCTGCCCTGAAGCTCACTTTGTGATATAGGCTTGACTTGAGCTGTAATTCCCAAGTGTTAGAATTACAGGCACTACACGAGGTTTATAAATGCCTAATTTAGGTCATGTCCCTATACTGTTTAACGTGCTGTTAACGTGCTGTGTCCATATAGACACCCCCTTCCCGTGTGTGTGTGTGTGTGTGTGTGTGTGTGTATACATCTCTATAGAATTCCTGTAGAGGCCAAGGTTGAGGTCTGCTAGGTATCTTCCTCAATTGCTCCCCACCTTATCTTTTGAGAATCTGGAGCTCATTGAATGAGCTAAGCCGGTTTACCTATGATTCAAGGGATCTGGTTTACCTGTAAGCTGTACACCTGTTGGTGTTTAACCAGGACCTGGTCTCTTATGTGGGTACTGGGGATCGGAACTCCGCTTGTGCAGTGGGCACCATATCTACCGAGTCCTCTCCCTAGTCCTAGTGTTTATCCAGTATCTACCGTGAGCAGTGGCCAGAGCTGATGCTGGCAATGAAGATGCTCTTCCTCTGAATGACCTTCTCACAGTTAATGTGGCCGAGCTGTCCAAGCGTGCTGATGCAGACTTGGAGTCCTTGGAACGCTGCCAAGACGAGGTCCCAGGAGCCCTGGTACCGTGACCATGTGCTCAGCTAGGAGAGTGACGACTTCTGCTGCTGTGCATTTGGTCATCTGAGCTGTTTTCTTTGTCTTTTTTTGTCAATTCCACAGTTAAATTTATCCTTCCCTGGCTTGGTCCTGGGAAGGTTGTGTGTGCTGGGGGAAGGTTTAGAGGAATTGTTTTATTTCTTCAGACTCCCACAGCTCTTTTGTCTAGCCCACAAACTTCTAGAATGAAAACAGACCTTCCTTTTGGTAATCCATAGTCCCAAAAGTCTAGACAGGCAAGGCAATAAGCCATTGCTGGAGTGTGAGCTCAGAAGTCTATGTGACATGGCTTCTTCAGTTGCTCTGAACTTTTCTGGGGGGAGCTAGGGTGTCTTACTGATCAACAACACTGGTCCGGCAGGCGAGCCCCAGGGTTCCTACTGCCCCTGCCTCCCTAGAACTAGGATGTGTATTGCTTCTTATGTAGTTTTATGTAGTTGCCAAGGATTCAAATCTAGGACTTCATGCTTTTGTGGCAAACACTTTAGGAATCGAGCCACCTCCCTTGCCTCTTAACGTCTGGGTTTGATGGGTGTAGCTGCCTTGTGAACTGGCACTGTCTGTCTCTTTCACTGCCAGGCCTGTGTTGCTGCCTGCTGGATGTTGCTCCCTGCTGGAGTGGCTACGTAGAAGATTGGTAAAGAGTCTTTCTTTATGCTATTGCCCCCGAGTTCAGGAATGACGTATATTCCCACACTGTGGTTGCCGGTAAAAGTTGCTTTACCTGAGTTGTGAGTGGAAGCCCATGCTTGTATTCCCAACAGTCAGCAGTTAGAGGCAGGATTATTGCAAGTTCAAGGCTGCCATGGTGTACATATCTAGTTTGACACCAGCTAGGACTACACCGTAAGCCTCTGCCTCAAAACAGCAAAAGTGCTCTTTCGGCTCATGGCCCTTATTAGCTCAGAAAGTGGCCCAACACAGATCATTGACTTACTTGAAACATTGTGAGGTTTTGTTTTTTAATTGAGTTGCCTAACTTTGTAGATAACAACAGTATGTTTTGACGTCAAAAGATTGGACGTGCCTACTGGCAGAGCCTTTGTCTGACTTGCTTGAGGCCCCGGGTCTAATTCTCAAAAGAAACCTGTTTGTTTCCCCTGTGGTGTGTGAGTGTGTGATGCACCTGTGTGCACACCGGTAGAAGCCAGGACAGGACATCAGGTGGCTTCTTTTATTGCTTTACATCTCATTGCCTTGATAAAGGGTCTACTCACTCATTCGTCGGACCAACTAGCCTGGGTGATCAGTGACTTCTGTCCCTTGGGATTCCTGTCTCTGTCCCCCACTGCTGAGTTACAGGTGTTCACACTCATGCGCTGCTTTTGCAGAAGTGCTGCAGGTTTCACTTTGGTCTTCAGGTTCCCTTAGCATTCTTCCCCAGCCAAGCTATTTCCGAGTACCCTTGCTCGGAGCTAGGGAGGGGTAGCATTTGACTCGGGTAGGGAGAGGAAGGAGGGTTTTCCTCTGTTCCCTCTGTCAGTAACAAGTATCAGGAGGTGTCAGAGGCCTGGTAAGCTCTCTGCCAGCAATGCCGTACCCTTCTCCGTGAATTGCCTCCTTTTGTTTGACGTTCTAGTCTCTCCACACCCTCCCCTTTTCACTGTGTTTGTGATTTGAGTCCTTGCTCCTTGCCACCTTTGACGGCAACATTGTTCAGTGGGCAGCATTCACTTCCCATTATTTTGTTCATATAGACGTATTTCTCTTGGCTAAATACCGTCATCCTTCTTTAGTTTTGCAACTCAAATGTTCAAGAACTTCTGCAAGGGCAGACATGTCTCCTAGATGTTCTAGTTTCCGTTTCTGAGCAAGAGCAACTTTGGCAAAAAGGATTTATTTGGCTTACACTTCCAGATCACAATCCAACGCTGAGGGGAGTCAGCGAAGAAACTGGAAGCCAGGACCACGGGGGAGCCCTGCTTACTGACTGGCCCTCTTGGTCTAGTATTAAACCTGGCCTATCTGCCTAGGGAGGGCACTGGAACAGTGGGGTGGAACCCCTCACATTATTCAGGAATCACACGTGGCTGCAGGCCAATCTGATGAGGTCAATCCCGAGTTGAGAGTCCTTTGTCAGGTGACTAGGTTGGGTCTGGTTGATACTGAAGCTAACTAGGACACTTGCCTTTTTATTTGTTCTTTTTTTTTTTTTTTTTTTTGAGACAGGGTCCCACGTAGCCCGTTGTGGTCTTGAACTCGCTGTGTTGCCTTTCTTTGACCTTGAACATCTGATTCTCCTTGCTTCTCCGCCTAAAATGTTGGGATTGCAGGCTTACGTCCCCATGCCTGACTGATACAGTCTGGGGATCAAACCTTCCTGCTTGCCAAGCAAGCACTCTCCCGACTAAGCCACACCTCTAGCCCTGGCTTAGTTTCTCCAGAATTCATTATGTAAACCAGGCTGGCCTGGAACTTGTGGCAATCCCCCTGCGTCTTCTTGCCAAAGGATGACATTACAGGTGTTTGCCACCATACTTGATTTTACTAGATTTTTTTTCGGTTCAGATAATCTGAAAGGAATGGGGAGCTCTTATTCTCACAGTAGAAACTCTGTTTCTGGGCACAGGGCGGCACACTGGAGCCACGAGAGAGCCAGGGTGGTTGGCGAGTGTGTGGAACTCCTGAAGGCGAGGCCTCAGCCGCTGGCTGGCTGTCCTCATGTGGGCCAACTGTGTCCTGGGGCCCCTTCTGATCATCCAGCATCTCTTGTGTTTATTTGATGGCTCCGGTGTGTACGCTTGGCTGGGATCTGTGTGCCCACACTAGCTTCTTTCATCAGTGTGGAAGGACATGAGTCAGTGTGTGGCTTATTTTCAGGCTTATTTTCTTCTGGTTCATTTTTCAGAGTTTGGAGTTCCATATCAATCTGAACTTTGTGTGTGTGTGTGTGTGTGTGTGTGTGTGTGTGTATGTGTGCGCGTGTGTATACATACTTATATGCATGCATGTTTGTGTGTGTGGTACATGTTCGTGTACTGGAGGTCAGAGGTCAGCCTTGCATGTGGAGCCATCACCTTGTGGTTATTTGTCAGTTTTAAGATAAGAGTCTCACTAATACAAAACATGAGTCCACTGAATCCTCCTGTCTCCACTTCCCCAGTGCTGGGATCACAAGCACATGGCACCACATTCAGATCTTTTTACCTGGATGCTGGGGATCATACCTGAATTCTTAATGGTTGCAAAGGAACCTCTTTACCCACTGAGCTGTCTCCCCAGCACTCAACTGGGAAATCCATAGACCTTTTATTGAGAATGAAATTCCTAGGCTCATGAAAAGCAGCAGATTGGCACTACGAATCTCTCTCTCTCTCTCTCTGTCTCTCTGTCTCTCTGTCTTTCTGTCTCTCTGTCTCTCTGTCTCTCTCTCTCTCTCTCTCTGTCTACACACCATATGAGGTCATCAGCTTATTGACATATTATCTAAAAAATTGAAAATTGTAGGGATGAAGAGCTGAAGTCAGTTATGGACTGGCTGTCGGTTAAATGAATGAGTTGCTATTTCAAACTGCCTTTTTTCAACTTCCCCTTTAAATAGTTTCCACCTTTTTATGTGTGTGTGCGTGCTCCAGTGTGTATGTGTTTAACACATGCATGCCTATGTGCATATGCGAATATACTTGGGGTGTGTGCGCTTTTGTGGCTCATGCTTATAGAAGCTTAAATCAAAGTCAGCCATTCCCCTCTCTCCCTTCAGCCTGCGTTTCAGACGGACTCTTGAATGTGGAGCTCAGCCGGTTGGTTGCCCAGCTAGCTCCTGGGCTCTTCTCCCCTCCTCCCCAGCACTGGGAGAACAGGTGTGCACTACAATACCTTAAAGGTTTTCTTTCTTTTTTCTGAAGTGGGTTCTGGGGAGCTGAAGTCAGGTCCGTGCCTGGTTAGCATGTTCCAAGTCTGGAAAGTCTTTCCGGTGCAGTAGCTTCGAGAGAGATCTTTCTGTTTCTTTACTGTCAGCCTTTAAGTGGAACTGCTCCAAGGTCACTGTCCCCTCTCCTGTTGCTCCTGGAAAAACAGCAAACCTCATCATTTGAAGGCATAGTTTGAACTCTCCTTTCATCCCAACACAGAAGTCTCACTGTGGGTTAAGGTCCCTATTTCTTTCGGAGGCTTAGGACAAAATCCACATCCTTACCACTTGCAGTTCCCAGTGGCTGCCTGCATCCCGAGGCAGTGCCTTGACCTCCGGTGCCCTTCCACAACTGGGCTCTTCCATCTGCTGCTTTGCTTGTTTGCTGAACAAGGAATGATCCTCTGCTTTCCAGACCCCTGGGTTCAGCCCACAGTATAATCCATGACCGTCCTCATGGTGATCCTAATGTTTTCACGTCCACCTCGCCCTGTGAGGTAGCACAGGGCAGGGTCCAGGGCTGAGAAACTGAACATCCTCAGGGAAAGTTCTTCTTTCTGCTTACCAGGGTCCTCAAAACGCCTTGGAAAAGAACAATTCCTCATTGTGCCATCACAGGAAACTTACCTGCTTCCTTGTTCATGTATGTATTTATTATAAATACAAATATACATACATCTATGGAAATACAATAAGTATGACTAGGTATTTATTGTACTTATACATACATATATGTATCTATACACACACACACACATATATATAATTAATTGTATGTATGATGAGTGTGATTGTGGGTTTGTGCCATGGTGTGCATCTGGAGGCCAGAGGACAACTTTTGAGAGTCTCTTCTCTGCTTCCATTTTGCTGAGCCAGGCCTCTCCCGTTGGTTCTGCCCTATTGCGGATTCCAGGCTAGATGGCCTTTGAATGTCCCAGTGATTGTTCCCTCGGGGCCTCCCATCCTTACCTGGGAGTGCTGGGATTCTAGACACACGTTACTGTGTCTGGGTTTTTAATATGTAGGTCTAGGGGCTAAAACTCAGGTCATCAGCACCTCTGCCTGCCGTGTCACTCACTCAGGAAGGCGGTCCTTCCCTGCCTTCTGAAACAGATGCATGCCATTCTTTCCCAACACACATTGCTGTCTAAATAAGATTTGAGTTCTGCTAAGGCCAGAGACGAGCCAAGAAAAAAGTTGCACATGCTCTTTGTTATGTAACGGTTGAGAGCTGTCATTACAGTGCAGAAACAGAGGTTCTGAAGAAGTGTGCATGAGGTCACTAGCACAAGTGCCAGAGCCGGGGCATACAAGCCTGCTCTTTTTTGTTTTGTTTTGTTGTTGTTGTTTTGAGACAAGTTTTCTTTGTCTACCAGTCCTGAGTGTCCTGGCACTCCCTTTGCAGTCCAGGCTGGCCTCAAACTCACAGAGATCCACCTGCCTCTACCTCTGCCTCGTGCTCCACCACCGCCTGTCTAAGCCTGCGTTCTTAATCACGTTGTGTTTCTTCCTTACAAGTGGTCGTGCAAAAAGAAAATGAGAACGTGCCATGGGAAAACCTGCGATCAAGTAGAATCGCTCCTCTTCTGCCAAAGAGATGGCAGACAATAAATATTGCCTGAAGTAATTGGATGGTACTAATGATGGCTCCAAGTTAATGGCCTCCTTGTATCTTCCATTCTTTGCAGGGTAGCTGCTGCGTGGCTTGCTGTGGTCAGCAGGATGCTGTTGAACCCCATGTGTAAGCAACTTTTGAACAGCACCTGTGTGTTTCTGGTTGCTTTGTCTGTAACTCAGTTTGCTGTCTCAGAGCTGTAGTGCAACTGTGAGAAACATGCCCAGGCTAGCCCAGTGGGGTGAACCCGGCTATGTCTCCTCACTCCTCCCAGATCAGCCAGCCTTCTAGGGACCCTTCCATTACTCATGATTACTCGAGTATTACTTTGGTCAGTTCAGTGTGGCCTGGGTTAGGAGAACCTCCCTGCTGATCTGTACAGACTTGTAAACACCACGTAGCTGTATTTAGTCACTGAGTTCCAGGGAAAGTGGCTTCTAAGCAATTGATGGTCAGATCATGTTAGATACTTAAATGACAGAGGGACTGACTTTCGTGTCCTGTGAAGCTCGGTGTGTGTCACTTACAACAAATTTATATTCTATTCTGATTGTACTTTAGAGCCAACAATGTCCCATCATTGTATATGTCCTTTCCCTCTTTTATTCTTATTATATTAATTTTTTTAAAGAATTTATTTTCAGTTTTAACTGTGTGTCCATGTGCCCGTGTGTGTGTGTGTGTGTGTGTGTGTATGTGTGTGTGTGTGCGCGTGTGCCGTGATGTATAGAAGAGGGCGTCAGAGCCCCTGGAGTGAGAGTTATAGGTGGTTTTGGCTCCTCTGCTGAGCCATCTTATTTATTAGTGTGTATATATGTGTGTGCCCATGTGTTGTGTGTATGTGTGTGCATGTGTTTTCAAGAGTGCTGCAGGGTATGTGTGGAAGTCAGAGAATTTTAGAGGAGTCAGTTCTCTCTTGTGTTAAGGCAAGGTCGCTTTTGTTTCTGTCGGTGCTGACTACAGGATAACTGGCCCAAGAGTGTCTTAGCTGATGTCCATCTCTCTGTAGGAGTGCTGGGATGACAGGAACGTGCTACCCCAGCTAGCCCTGGACTTAGACCATCAGGCTTGCATGGCAAGGGCTTTTACCTGCTGAGCCATCCTGCCAGTCCGTTTTTACTTGTTGAGACAGAATCTCACATAGCCTAGGCTGACCTCAAACTGGGTTTGTCGCCAGGGATGACCTTGAATTGTGGATCCTTCTGTCTCCATCTCCCCTGTGCTGGGGTTATGGGTACATGCCATTATCCTCAGTTTTTGAGGTGCTGGAGATGGCCCAGTGATTTACACATGCTGGGTGGTTCCATAGCCTTCTGCAACCCCTTCATTAGTCTCTTACAGTCGTGGTTTATGTCCAAGAACTTCTCGTTTCATCGGCCCTTTCCTTCCATTTAACAAAAACAAGACAGTGACATGCTTTAAAAGCTGAAGAATTTCCCTTAGAAACACTTATGTGCCATCCGCAAACTTAGTATTACCTACTGATATTGCAACTTTTCACTTAAATCCACAATAAGAAAACCGTAGCCTCAGAATCTTATTGGTGGCAGCACTTGCAGGCTTTATGAACGTTCTCGCCTTTGCCACCTATGATGAGCTTTGCCACTGTCTAACTGGTTCAGTTTTAGTGGCTTAGAAAGAAAACCTAGCCAAGGATCAGCCTACTATGAGCAGCTGGCCAGTTAGCTAATAAAGTGTTTTTTTAAAGGATTTCTTTATTTCTATTTATGTGTGTATATGTGCACATGCGTGCGTGTATGTGTGTGCATGTGTGCATTTGTGTGTGCGTGTGTGTATGTGTGCGCATGCATGCGTTTGTGCATGCGTGTGTGTGTGTGTGTGTGTGTGTGTGTGTGATATAATGGAGTCTATTAGAGGAAGAGTTAGAGAAACTATCTATGGCTGATTCTGGCTTCTCTTAAAAGCACCTCCCTATGTGAGGGTGGTATTGCTGTAGAGCACAATACCATTAGAGACATTAATCAGGGACTTTTGTAGTTAAAATGTTTTGTTTTGTTTTGTTTTTTTTTAAAGAGCAAAACAGAACAACAGCCCCCACTCAGACCTAATTGGGCCCCTAACCGCCTCATTCCTTCAGTGCTATATTTTCCAAGATGATTCTGTTATTTTTGTCCCATGGCTCGTTGGATGGCTGGGCAGGAACTGTGGCAGAAAGGGCTTCAGAAGGCTCTGGCCAAGATATCTCTTTAGACTTTGAAATGCTAGGTGAAGCATGGACACTGACCTGTTTATTTATTGGCGAGATTGGAGGCAGAATAAATGAACTTGGACTATAGCCCGAATGGCTGAGGGAGCAGGGGTGGTGGAGTCTTTGACATTAGAGGAAGTTTGCCTGAGTATTTTCATTTCTTAAATACTCTGTGTATGTGCGCGCGTGTATATGTGTGTGCGTGCGTGTGTGTGCGCGTGCACGTGTGTATGTGTGTGTGCGCGCACGCGTGTGTGTATGTGTGTGTGCGCGTGTGTATGTGTGTGTGTGTATGTGTATGTGTGTGTGCGCGCACGTGTGTGTGTGTATGTGTGTGTAAGTGTGTATGTGTGTGTGCACGCGTGCACGTGTGTATGTGTGTGTATATGTGTGTGTTTGCGTGTGCACGTGTGTATGTGTGTGTGTGTGTGCGCGCGTGCACACATGCCATGGCATGTGTATAGAGGTCAGAGTGTCTCACATTCCCACTCTTGAGTCAGGGCCGCTCCTCTTTCTGCCATGCTGCTTTCTCCAGGATAGTTGGCCCGAAAGCTCCTGGGGGACACTCTTCTTGTCTCTACCTCCTGTCTCATCGTGGGGGTGCTCGGATTACAGGTGCCGAGCAGCACACCTGGCTCATCACGTGGACTCCAAGGACTGCACTGTGGTCATTGAGTTGGTATTTTTACCTGCAGAGCTGTTTCCCTAGTCCCTCTCTTGATTTTGTTAAGGTAACGTACTGAGTTCATGACCAGCCCTGACTACGTAAACCCTTATCAAAAAGAAAAAAAAACAAACAACTAAACTAAGCAAAAAACTGAGATGAGAAAGCCAGATTCATGCTTATCCATTCTGTCAGCATTAACCCAGTCCCATGAGGCCTGACCTACTCCTGAGACAGACACAGCATTAATCCTTCCTGAAGAAGGAGCCTCCATGACTCAGGTCTTCGGCTAGACCTTCTGTCTTAAAGATTCCATCACCTCCCCACCACTGTACCGGAAAGCAAGCTTCTGGCCTATGGAGCCTTTGGGAGGTCGCAAAGCAGAGCAGTCGGGTGTCAGGTGGTCACGTGATTCGAACGGGAATTGCTGCTGATCTTTCTTCAAAGCCCTGGGAAGATCACGTTACACCTTCGTGTTCTCTAGCCTCACACTAGAATTTAGCAATTCTTTCACTTTTTGCTTTTTGAGACAGGATGTCTTGTAGCCCAGGCTTGCCTCTCTTCCCTATGTAGCTGAGGGTGACCTTAAACTTCTGATCGTCTCCCTCTACCACAGGAATGCCGTTATTATTCCGGCATCCCCTGCCACGCTTGGTGGATGGGTTCTGGGAGGCAGGTCTTTGGCCAGCTGAGTCTGTTCTCTGGGCTTCGGGCGGCAGCAGCCTAAGTGCTGTTTGTAACTTTGTCAGCACCAGACAGCCAATATTTTGAGACAGTAAGCAGCTGTCTTAGCATATCAGGAGTCTTTAGTGTATGCCGATCATCCTGTTGGGCTGCTGCTAGACCGTGTGACTTAATGTGTTAATCAACAAGTATGCGCACCTCTTTATCACAGTTAAGAGCGGGTTCTAACTGGGGAATTCAGCTCAGTTGGTAGAGTGCTTCCCTGGCACGTGTGAAGCTCTGGATTTATCCCAAATACAGAAGAAAGAGGAGGAGGAGGAGGAAGAAAGAGGGGGAAAAAATTAAAAAAAAATATTTTAGTAACTAAGTGTGATTGATTTCCTCTTGAATCCTATAGATTTCTTTCTTTTTTCACTGAAAGATCCTTCTGTGAGGCTGGGGTCTAACTTAGTTGTTAGAGTGCATGGTTAGTGTGCGCCGAGCCCTGGGTCTGATCCCTAGCACTGTATGGACTGGGAGGTGCTGGCTGTTCTAGTTTCCTTCTGTTGCTATGACAAACACAGGGCAAAAGCAACTGGGGAAGAAAGGGTTTATTTTATCTTAAAAGCCATGATTCATCATTGAGAGAAGTCAGGGCAGGAATTCAGGCAAGAAATTGAAACAGAAGCCACGGAGGAGCATTGCTTGTTGACTAGCTGAGGCTCATGCTTGGCTGGTTTGTGTGCAAGCATAGCCTAGGATCACCTGCCGAGGGAATGGTGCCACCCACAGTGAGCTGAGTCCTCCTCTATTGGTTAACAATCACGATGGTCCCGCCCCCAAACATGCCCACAGATCAATCCGATCTTGGCAATCCCTCATTTGAGCCTCCCTTCTCAAAGGAGTCTAGGCAGTGTCATACTGACAGTTAAAGCCTCTAGAACAGTAGTACAGACTTACAATCTCAGCATTTGTGAGGTGGTGGGGTCAGGAATTCTGCGTTGTTTCAGTTACACAGCTACATAGAGAGTTTAAGGACATTGAGACTGTACCAAAAAAAAAAATTAGAAAGAAAAGTCCTCTGCTAAGGGTCTGTGGGCTATGGACACTGCCTATCCCAGTGCTCCCTGTCCCTGGGACTTGGCCCTCTCAACTCTACGTGGGGCTCTTAGGCAAGGGTGTGGAGTGGGTGTGAGCTCAGCAGCACTTGCTAGCCTGCTTTTGACCTGCTCAAGCAATTGAGCTGGTCCCGTGGCTGACTGCTCGATCATATGAGGAGGAAGTTGGCTGGAACATTTCTCCAGCCAGCCTCTAACGACTTGCATAAGAAACATGGTGAATTTAAAATGGAAACATACAGGTTTCCTGATTCCTAAACACAATTGTGACTTCTGCTTCCGTTATTATAGTGGAGAATGGCCAGAGTTTGTGTGGGAAAAATCTCTATACACAGGTCAACCCCTGCTTTCCACTTCCTTTGCCAAAGTTACTGTAATCAGCAACACACACACATTCACACGCACACACACACACACATACACATGTATACATGAAGGAGCACACACACATGAACATATACGCATGTATACATATAGGAGCATGCACACATACACATGTATACATGCAGGAGCACACACATGAACATATACACATGTATACACATAGGAGCACACACACATATATACACACATGTATACATACAGGAGCACACACACATGAACATATACACATGTATACATACAGGAGCACACACACATATATTCACATGTATGCATACAGGAGCAGACACACACATACCCCTTTATTTATGAAATACTTCATTGAAGAGAATGAAAATGCATTATATATATATATATATATATATATATATATAAATGTCAAAGAATTAAAAAATAAATAAATACTCTGTTACGCCAGAGATATGCTTCACAAATAACTATAGAAAACAGAGCAATTTCCTTTTACCACACGGCTTAGGAGGGAAGGCGAACTGTTTCCTCCTGCTTGCCGGCTTGCCGCTGATGGAGTCCCGGCTCCAAGGTGCTAGTTTTTCACTGTAAGTGGATTTCTAGGAGTGTGGGTATCTAGAAGCTTCTCTTTGCCAAGACTTTGCCACAGCGGATCTTCCTGAGCTGCTCCAGAAACTTCTCTTCATAGGAAGTGACTTTCTACAGACGAGTTTGTGCCCTGTTCTTTGCTGCTCTTCAGATGTGAAGCTCTTGTGACATGAGCCTCTTTTCCTCTTAGCATCTGAGTTGCTGTTCAGAGCTTGGTGAGGAAGGACCCATGTGCTCAACACCGATACTCCAAGCAGCCATATTTAGTGATTGTAGCAATAACAGTTTTTCTCCTTAAATTTTTTCTTTACAGTGTGTGTGTGTGTGTGTGTGTGTGTGTGTGTGTGTGTGTGTGTGTAAGATGTGTAATAACTGGGTGAGCGCTGTGCTATGTATATGGAGGTCGGAGGACAATGTGTGGGGGTCGGTCCCTGGTAATAATACTCAGGTAATTAAGCTTCATAGCAAGTGCCTCTACCCTCCGTCCCATCTCGTCATCTCCCTGTTCACTGTTCCCTTTGGTCTCAGGTGGCTCAGGCTGGCCTTGAACTCACATGTAACCAAGGACATCGTCTGCTCCTCCTGCTTCTGCCCCTGAGTGCTGTGGTTGCAGTCTGCACCTGGTTATTCTGGAATTGAACTTAGGACTCCGTGTGTGCTAGGCAGACACCCTACCCACTGGAGCTACACCCCCTAGCTCCAGTTTTTCATTATCTCAAAAAATATTATGGAATACTCACACATTTCCCCTTCATTTTCCTGTGGATTTAGTAACTAATGAAGTTCTCCTCGAGTATTAAGCCTCCTCCGTTAAGGAAGGAGTGGTCGCATTTTTCATTATTTTATTAACACTTATTTAAGACTTAAAGACAACGTGTGTGTTCACTGTTAAATAATAGTGTCTTTGTTGTTAAGGTGTAAGAAGATTCCTTTGCTGAACTGTTGATTGACAGATTTATGTATGTGCTTGCAAGTCCCATTGAGCCTGATTGTGTGTGTGTGTGTGCGTATGTGTGCGCACATTCATTTGTACATGTGTGTGCAGGTATTGTACAGGTGTGTGTACCTCTGCTTTCATCTTACTTGTCATGATCTCGTGTGTAACTGCATTCCTGGACAGCTGCCCCGTGAGCTCACTGGACCTGTGAAGTCCAGAGTCCACCCTTGGCTGCTACTCTTCAGACCCCATCCAGTTTGTACTTTGGAGACAGGTTGACTCAGTGAACCTGGAGCTCACCCAGTAGGCTAGCCTGACCATTGAGCCCTAGAGATCCTCCCGCCTCCACTTCCCCAACGCTGGGATTGCAAGCACACGCCGTCAACTCGGGCTTCTTTTCATGTGGGTTCTCGGGATCCAACTCAGGTTTTTGTGCCTGCGTGACTGACTGATCTCCTCAGTCTCCCCATAACTGTTCCAAGTGAGGTATCTAAGGTCCTTTATTGAGAAGCTGTACTTCTGTCAACGAGCGCTTCAGACTCATCCGTTTGGGGCTTGAGAAAGTAAGATGCTCAGCAGACACTCTGGCTAAAAGAGTAGCGATTTTTTTTTTTAAGCTTGTATGTGTTCATGTGTGTGAAGGCAGATGCATCCTGAAAGTGAGGACAACATGGGTACCGGTTCTTCCCTTTCATCTTGCTTGCCATGCTCTCTTGCGTGCCACTCCGTACTCCAGAACAGCTGTCCCGTGAGCTCCCAGGGATTTTCCTGTCCTTTGCTTTCCATTTTGTCCCAGGAGCTGGGATGCAGACTCACACCATCAGCACCAGGCTGGGGATCCACACTGAGATCCTCGTGCTGCTAGGGCAAGGGTGTTACCCACCAAACTGTCCTCCCAGCAGCACTGGTGGTGAAATCATGTCACAGGCTGCTTTGAATGAGAATGTCCCTACAGTCTGGGGCTGCACCTTAAAAAGTAGGCTAAAAAGGAAAACAAACAAAGAGACGGAAAACAAACACCGGGTACATGGCACCCAGTGATGGAGTTGTGCCCCAGAGTCAAGTTCTAAGTCAGTTGATTCACAGAAACAGGTTTCAGAACAGTGGTCTGATAAAAGTTCCCACTAGGTTGATGTCTGTACTTGAACATGCAGTACTGGGGACAGAAAGGAAAATGACTCCCATGGGAACTCAGAGCAAGCCGGTGGACAGGGACAATTGTGAAGCTGGTTGGACCTTTGGTCTTTGACTTTAATTGAGGGTCATGGCTCTGCCTTCTATACCCAGACTCACAGAGGTCCCACCCTTTGAACCTTAGGACTCATAGAACTCAAAAGACTGAACCCCAAAGTATGCAGAACACTAACTTCTGGTCATGGAGAAGTCCTGTCCTGTGAAGGACCCCGAGTAGGCTGTGGGAGGCTGCAGGATCACCCCTGCTCTGTGACTGGCTCCAGGCAGAGTACAGCCAGCACCGGCCCTCCTTGAGAAAGGTCAAGTTCTCTCTGAAAACATAGGAGCCACCAACCAGAAGCCCGAGAAAAGGTGGTGGTGGCACACGCCTTTAATCCCAGCACTCAAGAGGCAGAGGCAGGCGGATCTCTGGGAGTTCTGGGAGTTCGAGGCCAGCCTGGTCCACAACAGCTAGTTCCGGGACAGGCACCAAAGCTACAGAGAAACCCTATCTCGAAAAACAAAACAAAACAAAAAGAAAAAAAAGAAAAAAAAAAAGCCCGAGAAAAGAAGTAGAAATAAAAGGAAAGGGTGGCTAACAGAAGGTGTGTCCAGAGGACACTGGAAGCCACAGAACAGCTGTGTGTCCATGGGTAACCCAGGGCTGCTTTTAAGACTTAAGGGAGACATCAGGTGACCCAGGGGCTGCTGTGTTCCTGGTCACTGAGGTCCCATGAGCCTCGGTCTCTTTAGCCACAGTGGTTGAGTTGGGCCACATGATACCAGTATGACTTTCTTCTTTCAAAATCTTGGATGCCAACCAAGGAACCGGCCTAGAGGGATCACTAAACATTTATAGAGGGGCTATTACTCCACTGCCAGGCGTGGGAGTAATAGTAATGAGCAAGTAGGGGAGCCGGAGCTCCAGTTCTAGGAACCTGTGCAGTTGTGGGAGGTAGGTGGTGGTCAGTGTTCTTTCTGTCTCCATTGTTAGATTGTAAAGCTCTTTGCATATATGCCTCTGTGTGTGTGTGTGTGTGTATATGTGTGTGTGTGTATGTGTGTGTGTTTGTGTGTATGTGTGTTTGTGTGTGTATGTGTGTTTGTGTGTGTGCGCGTATGTGTGTTTGTGTGTGTGCTCACCCATGAATTCCAGATGCACATGTATATGTGTAAGTACATGTGGAGACTAGAGGGCAACCTCCAGTGTTTCTCTTCGGGTGCCATTTTACTTAACTTCCTTTATTTAAGCTGGGTCTTGGGCTGAAGCTGTAGCTCAGTAGTAAAGTACTTACTTGCCTGACATAGGCAAAACCCTAGGTTTACTCCCCAGTACCAGCGAAAATCAAATGAAACACACATGAACTGGGTCTTCTTACACTCGGATGACCTTGGACTCACTATGTGGCCTCTATGTTGCTGAGGATGACCATGGACTCTGGATTCTCCTCCTCCCACTTCCCAAGGGCTGGGATGGCAGAAGTACATCACCATGCCGGATTTATCTGGTGCTGGAAATCGAACTCTGTGTGCTCTCTCCCAGCTGAGCCCAGATTTGGATTTCTGATAGCTGTCTGGTAGGGAGAAAGAGGGGCCGGCAGGAATAAGATTTGAGGAAGGCTGTTGCAGTAGTCTGAGAGATTGTGGTGGCCGGTGCGGGGATGGGAGAATGACTCTTAATTTGGGGCATTCTATAGTCAAGTCATCCTTGGTATATTCTTCTCAGCACCCATGTTCCTCTGTGGTCTTCCAGTATCAGGTGCAATCAGAGCTCCAAGGGGATGTGCTGCCCCTTGAAAAGGTTTCATTAAGGAAGTGTTAGTGTTTTGAAGAAATACTTATACTTACAGACTGAGCTGGAAAAAAGTGCCGGGGGTTGGAGGGAGGAGGGCAGTTTCCAGAGAGGTCTGGGCTGCCTGAGCGAGCAGGGCAAAGGGTTTTATGGAATATGACCATGATTCAGGGTTGAGTCCTTACAGCAGTCTGGCGTTCATGATCATGTTAGGAACCTCAGAACCGCACTTGTTCTTCATGGATGTGCTATAATGTAAGTGGCTAATCTGATCCCAGTTATAAGCAGGAGAGAGAGAGAGGTACAGAGAGGCCAAGTCACAGTATGTTCATGGTCACCCACATCATGTGACTGGGGTCACAGAAGAGATGATACCTTTGAGACAAAAACAGCTTTACTGCTTGTTTTTGTTTTCCCAACTTTGCTTTCATTTTCATTTCTTGTGTGTGTGTGTGTGTGTGTGTGTGTATGTGTGTGAAATATACATATATATGTGTGTATGCATGGTTTTGTGCCTGCATAAAACTCCGGAGCCACAAGTGAGAGAAAGCATACTATATTTGTCTTTTTGAGACTTGCTTAATATTATCTCCAGGTCCATCCATTTTCCCATCAACTTTGCTCTTCTTTATGGGTGAAAATTCCATTGTGTGTCCCAAACACATTTTTTGCATCCATTCTTCTGTTGACTCCTAAGTCAGTTCCATAACTTAGGGATTGTGCAAGGTGCTGCGGTAAACACTGGTGTGCAACACTCTGTGGTGTGTTGGCTTAGAGTCTCTTGGGGGAATACCCAGGAGTGGCAGCTGGGTCATACAAGAGGTCTACCTGTAGAATCAGAGGCTGAGAAGGGAAGGAAGGTGTGCTTGGCATGAGGAGAAAGAATCAAAAGAAATACGCACTACTTCCTTTTCTAGAATATGAGAGTTTTTTTTTGTAGGGTTAGCACAAGCCCAGTTTGGGGTGTGTGGGGGGAGATTAGGTAGAAATGGGACACCAGAAACATGAGAGAGAGAGAGAGAGAGAGAGAGAGAGAGAGAGAGAGAGAGAGAGAGAAGGAGGAACATGGCAGGAAGGGCATTTGACTTCACTGGCAGGAAACAGACAAAGAAGTGAGAATCCAGGGTGACAGGAAATAGATTCCACGTTCCCAGGAGGAGGGGGAGGAGTATGTGAGAGTGACTTTTTAATGGGTCCAAGGTTTCTTTTGGGTTGTGTATTAATTAAACTTTCTGTTTCTGTGGCCAAATAACTTGCAGTTCGAGAGTACACCCCATCATGAGGTTAGTCACAGCAGTAGGAGCATAAGGGGGCTGGTTTTAGTGCATCTGCAGACACTTTTCCTTTTAATTCAGTCCTGGACCCCAGCCCGTAGGATAATTCGACTCAGGAGGGTCGTCACTTTTCAGTTAAACCTTTCTGGAAACCCCACACAGAGACAACCAGAATTTTGTTTGTCTGGTAATTCTGAATCTAATCAGTAGATAGTAAAGCTTAATTAACTATTACAGGGTGATAGATGTGTTTCTGAACTAAACAGACGTGGTGGTTTCACAGTGCGGTGAACATATTATATACCACTGATGCATACTCTTCTTTTGTGATGCTGAGGGCTGAACCAGGATCTTGTGCATGCCAGGCAAGTGCTCTGACATTGAGCTATTCAGCCCTGAAATGTATTCTTTTAGAGGAATTTTGTTTCAATTAAAACATTTGAAGGAAGCATAAGTAGACAGGAGCAAAGTCTCTTTTCTTGCTTGGTTCCTTTTATCTCAGAGGCTTTATTCTGATCATCTTCCAACCCTGGATGGATGTTGCCTTGTCTCCTGGCATGGAAGTTTGATGAGACTCAGCACTTGGAGTGAGTACTTCTGGTGCATAGATGTAAGTACTTCTCAGCAGATGTTATTGATGGATGGAAGAATGGTTGAGTCTATGGATGAAGTTCCAAAACCTTAAGTGAGAATGTTGGGAAATGGAGGTAGCAGAGGGCGGGATAAAAACCCAAGTTGTTACTAAGCTGTAAGGCCTGCTGAAGACCAGGGCATGAAGTAACCTGGTAACTGGTGTTTCTATGGCTACCATGTGTTCATTTATTCCCTCATCCCCCACCTCTCTGGTACTGCTGCTGTGCCTAACTGCAGATTAGGTAGACTGACATTGGGTTGCAAATTGCTGTTCAAAGGTGGAACTTGTGGTTGACCGTAGTGGTAAGGCCTGATGGAGTGGAAGACTTTGGGAAGGGATGGCTCAGTGAGCTGACGGACTAGAGGCCAAGGACCACAGGAAATGGACAGTGGTGGTTTCCGAACTCTAGGGATGGAGAACAGCCCACCAGTCTTGGGAGTGGAGGCCAGGACAGTGAGCCAAGAGAAGGTGTATCAGCCATCTGGCTCAGGTACAGTGAAGGTCAAAGCCTGTGGACTCCAAGAAACCACAGAATTGCAAGTTCAAGGACAGTGAGTTCTAAAATTTAGTATTTATAATAACCATTTGGGGTATGGGAAGAATATCTAAGTTTCCATTTATTCCTACTGTGAAATTAATATCTTAAGGTTTAATTTCATAACTTGACAAGTAGTACATGTTTTTGTTTTAAATAAATTAATATACACTAATGGGAGCCTGTGCTTATTTCTGGCTGGTGGAATGTCTGACTCAATAGTCTAGAGGGCCATGAGATTGGAAGAGTGGATGAGTTGTTTATGTCACTGAGTCCTTGCTAGTGGGGTCACTGGGAGACCTGATCTAGTGGCTTGTTGAAACAGACACCATGCTTCCCTGTATTATCTCCTGGCCGACAACTTAAGGGCTCTTCAGAGAGGGCATGATGCTACCGTGGCTTCGGGCTCTTTATTGACTTATCCTGCGAAGACCATCTTTCTCCCTCACTGACTTTTGCCATGCTGGGGATGGACTCTCCTGCTGGTTCACCTACAGCTTTTAGACCATGCTTTTCAGTGGTCCCCAGCCTTTTGCTGGCACTCACTCTTCCTGGAGCCACACAGTTTACACACTCAACATAGTGTTAGCAGTTTTGGAATCTATTTTTTAAAATTAAGCTGGTTTTCTTTTTTCATCCCCCTTTCCCATTCTTTCTTTTCTCTCTCCTGTTCTTCCTTCCTTCGTTTCCCCCTTTCGCCCTCCTCCCCTTCCTTGTCTTCTTTCCTTCCTCCCCTCCTCCCTCTTCTTTCTCCTTCCTTTCCTCCTTCCTGTTCCTCCCTTCCCTGTGTCCTTTCTTCTTCCTTTCTCCATCTTTCTCTCTTCCCTGACCTATAGTCTTCTCCTTCTTTCTTCAACCCTTTACTCTTTTTGTATGTGCTTTGATCTTTTCCCACCCTCCAAGAGATTACCCCCACCCCCACCCCCAGTTTAGGAATCCGGAGTGTGGTGTGTGGTCTTGCTGAGTCTTGAACTTTGATCTGGAAGTAATTCTCAAGCTCTGAGGCGTAACTGGGTACCAGTTCTGACTCTGGTGTCACCCTGTGCTGCTGAGCAAGTTACTTAAACTCCAAGTTCCAGCTTCGTATTAAAATTAGAACAGTGAAAGTCTGATAAGGCTGTGGGGAGAAATCAGACTACTGAACAACACCCGTGGAAATAAAGTTACTTGTAGTCAGTGGACTCGGTGGCCTTTCTCTCACCCCTTCCTTTGTCACTTTGCACACTGTCTCTTCCCGACCCATTCCCTCCTGTACATTTGAGAGCAGAGAGCCTTACCTAGGTGCTCTCCTAGGCTGTTCCACAGGCCGTGAAGTGTCTTTGTTGTTAGCAGCTTCTCTCTTCTGAGTGCCTTCCCCCAGTCTTCATACTCTAAGGGCAGCGTTGTGCGTTCTTAGTCATATCCTGGTGTCTGGTTAACCAAACAGCTCATTAATGTATGTGCCCTTCTCATCCCAGCCCACAGCTGAAAAAGGAAGTGATTTTACAGGGGGCCAGAAATAAAATAATACCTCGCAGACTGGTAGTGAGGTTCAAGTAATGGGGTAGGAAAGGGACATGTTTCAGAGCGGCCATTATCATCATGGTCGGAAGCAGCAGGCGTGTCGCTGGAGTAGTAGCTGAGAACTTTACATTCTTGTCCACTGGCAGCAGGCGGAGAGAGCCGCGGGGCCTGGTGTGGGTGACACACCTCCTCCAACAAGGCCACAACTCTCAATCCTTCCAAACAGTTCATCTTCAGCTAGGCACTAAGTACTCAAATATATGAGCCTCTGGTGGGGTGGGGCATTCTCGTTCAAACCACCACAGTGGGCATGGTGGCCTAGGCCTGAAACCTGAGAAGGAGGGAGGGAGAGATGATGGTGGCATAGGCCTGAAACCTGAGAAGGAGGGAGGGAGAGATGATGGTGGCATAGGCCTGAAACCTGAGAAGGAGGGAGGGAGAGATGATGGTGGCATAGGCCTGAAACCTGAGAAGGAGGGAGGGAGGGATGGAACTCAAGGTCGGCTCATGGTATATTGAAAGTCTGTGTCAAAAATGAACACACAAACAAATAAATGATAAAGTGAGTATCTTAATTTATAATTGGAATTTCAATACTGATGTTAATATAATCTGTGCCCTGCCTGTCTGCCTGCCTTCCTCCCTTCCTTCTTCCCTCCCATCCATCTGTCTGTACTTCCTTCCTTCCATCCGTCAGTCCTTCCTTTCTTCCTTCCTCTCTCCTTCCCTCTCTTTCCCGTCTCCCTCCCTTTCTCCTTTCTTCTTCCTCTCTTTGTTTCTTTTTCATCCAAGAGAATGGGTTTGTAACATAATCCTCTTTGAAATCTTAATCATTTAATATCTCTACTAGGATGGGATAATGGATGTGAACATCAGAATAATTGAAAACAAGAGCCTGATGCTGTGCCTGAAATGTAATAACCGTGCGATGGAAAGTACATTGCTATTTTAAGTTAGAAAAAAGAGCAAAAAGAATTCATATGCTCTGCAGGCAATACAGCCGTCTGTGAAAAGGAACCTATTGATTAAACCCTTAGAAAGTTCAAAAAGCACCCCACTTTCTGCCTTAAGATATTGGCATACTTATGATGGATGCCTAGAAGTAGATAAAATAGTTGAGTTTTTTCAATGGGAGAAGCAGGAATCTTTTCAGAGGAAGAGGCTGGAAAAGTGTTTGCTGTAGTTGAAGTCTGCAGTGTGGCTTTGAGGAAATGAACATTTTTCATGTCCTGAAGAAACTTCGCAGAGTCGCCTTTTAAAAATAGTAATAGCCTGCCAGAAATGACCATGTGATGGGGCTGAAATTGTTGGTACCTGTTTCTGTTTTGTCTTCTTTCCTGTCTGAGGTCTTGAACTTAGTAGTGAAATCTATAGTAGACAAATAGGCCGTGTAACCCAGGCTCCGCTCAACCTTCAAAACCCAGAAGTGAACCGGAGTGGAGAAAAACTCCCTTTTCATAGCCACTGGACTCTAGCTATGGCTAAGGGCCATAAGGCCAACTGGAATGCTCGTGGCTCCAGTCTGCAGGGGAACTGGTCTTGGGATTGCTTTGGGTACTGAAATCTGGGCTACTCCAGTCCTTTAGGAAACTACGCATACCCTCCTATGCCTGGAGTTTATCTCCATTATTTCTAATACTTAACTGCAAATAGTTTTAATACAATATTGTTCAGGGAATATTAAAAAAAAGTTCTATGTATATTCAAGACAAAAACAAAATATTTTTTATCCCCTCTGAAACAGGGTTTTTACATAGCCCAGGCTGGCCTTGAGCTTGCCACATAGCCAGAGATGACCTTGAACGTCTGACCACTCTGTCTATATCTCTGGCCTCCCAAGTTTGGTTTCTGCGGTGCTGGAGGTGGAGCCCAGTACTTGTTGTAGCTCAGCCGACTGAGCTACACCCCCAGTTCCCTGACAGAATTCTTTCTGGATATTTTTCTATCTAGGAAATATGGCTGTAGGTGTGTTCCCCATGGATACAGAGAGCCCAGTGGTTTGGAAGCTCCTTAGCTATCCAGTAAATATAAATCATGGTACATTTTTGTTGCCAAAAATCTCAAAATAATCTTTGTACTCATCATTACCACGTTCAATTGGTGGGTAACAGACATGCTTGGGTATCACACCTTGGTGTAATAAATAGGCACACATATTGCCATATCACAATTATATCTTAGAGATTTAAAAAACTTATCATCGTTGACACAAGGTATACTCACTATGTAGCTGAGGATAACCTTGAACTTCTGAACCCTCTGCCTCCACTTCCTGAGTGCTGGAATTTAGTTCTAGGCTCAGTTCAAGAATAACTTTCAGACTTTGGGTCTTTCTTTCTTTTGAAGAATGATAAAATGGAGTTTGGAGATGTAGCTTAGTTGATCAGTCACTTGCCTGGTGTACAGGGGGCCCTGGTTTCAATCCCAAGGACCCCAAAACACAGTGGAGGATTATAATCCCAGTACTCTCTGAGGTGGAGGCCAGCCAAACAACAAAGTAAAACCAGAACAGAATGGTACTAAGGAGGGGAAATGATTACCCTTGGGTCAGTCTGGCTGGTCTTGGGTGTGAGGCTTGGGGTTGAAATCAATTTCCTCATCTGTCATAAAGTGAGAAAAATACTTCTTTATTGTATTGTACACACTGGTTGTTCAGTGTGCCCAAGGCTATTTTATTTATTGTATGTGTGTGTGTCTATCCATGCGTGTGTGGGCGCATGTGCCACATGTATAGGGGAATCAGAAGGCAGATTTTGGGGTTGGTTCTCTCCTTTCACCACATGAGTCCTGGGGATCCAATCATGTCATCAGGTGTGGTGGCAAGTATCATCTCGCTGGCCCAGGTGACTGTTTCCATTACCTTCCCTGGAGACTGTAAAAAGCTTGGATTGGTCTTTGGGCTCTGGTGTGGGGTGCTAGGGGTGTTTCCATTGGTGAGCAGGTGGCAAAAATGAAAGCTCAGTGGGCAAATGGTTCTGTACATAGCTGAAGGCGGAGCGGCCGCTTGCCACCTGGGGATGGTCGTCACCCTCTGGTTGGAGTCGGTTCAAGGCTACAGATACTGCATCCATTTCCTCAGCCCTGTTCAGCCTGGTATTCACAGCACTGGAGGAAACACTCAGGAATGTCCCCTTGAGCTTCTAGGCCCACGTGGATGCGTTTTTATCACAGCTGTGATAATGCAAGTCAGTGCCTGAGCTCCTGCAGGTAACGCACTTTACCTGAGACACTGGAGCAAAGACTCCAGGCAGAAATAGTTGCAGGGTACTGCCAGAGTGAGGATCGCCCCAGGCACCTTGCCTGCTGACAGTGGGAAAGCCCTCAGGCTCAGGGCAAAGGTAGGAAATGCGGCCTCTGGAGCCCAGAGAGGAGGGGTGGGGGAGCCTGGAAGCCCAAGGATATGACTCCCAAGGAGGGAGAGTGTATTGCTTTCTTCATTGCTGTGACAGGGTGGCTTTCTGCGACTCTTAGTTCAGGTGTACAGCCCACCTGGATGCGAAGGCATACCTCAGGAGCATGAGGTGGCTGTCACGTGGCATTGGCGTGGAAGTTGCCTCTCACAGTTAAGGTGGGTCCTCTCTAATCTAGAAACTCTGCCATACATCTACCCAGTGGCTTATTTCCCTGCCATATCCTAGGATACACCTAGGATGATGGATGTTTGAGGAACACTATAGCATGTTCTCCTGTAACATGTTCCTCTTGAGATTATTTTCAGTTTAGGGGCTGGTGAGATGGCTCAGTGGATAAAGGCTCATGCCAACAAGCCTGAGGACCTGGGTTTGATCCTCATGGTGGAAAGAGAGAACTGACTTCTGCAAGTTATCTGATCTCCACACACAACATACATACACACATACTTACACACACATATACACTATACACACATATACACATGCACACATATACATATGCACATACAGACACATACAGTCTTAGTTATGGTTTCCATTACTGTGAAGAGACACCATGGCCACGCCAACTCTTATAACGGACAACATTTCATTGGGGTTGGCTTATAGTTTTAGAGGTTTAGTCCATTGTTGTCATGGCAGGAAGAATGGCAGTGTGTGGGCATACATAATGCTTGAGAGGTAGCCAGGAGGTCTACATTTTGATCTGCAGGCAACAGGAAGTAAACTGCCCACTGGGTGTGCCTTGAGCATCTATGAAACCTCAAAGCCCACCTTCATAGAGACACACTTCCTTCAACAAGGCCACTCCTTATAGCTAAGCATTCAAAATGTTGAGTCTGTTGGGGGCAATACTTATTCAAACCATGACACATCTGCACATATACATATACACACAAGCACATATACATACCCAATATATGCACACATACATATATACATATGTGTGCATACATACATAGGTACACATATACACATATACATGTACCCATATACATATACATAAGCACACATACACATGCACACATGTACACAGACAGACACACACACTAAACATATTTTTAAAAAAGACTTAAAATTTTGAAAATTTATATAGTTCTGTCTGTCCTGGAACTAAAGATTCACGGATCAGCTCCTGGGTGCTAGGGTCAGCAGGACATTTTCATCTTTTTCTATGTGTTTCTTTTCTGTCCTGCTTGGCTAAGTCACTTATAAAACTCCTTCTGGGCTTATTTTCTCATCATTTTGACCATGCACTTTAGGTAGGAGGCTGGACTTATTAGCAGGGCAGATAGGCTGGGAGTGAATTCTCTGGAGGGGGTTCCTGGTGTTCCATAGTAGCAGATGCTACCTTGTTAAAAAAATACCACACCCCCACTCCACCCTTCAGGTTTTCCTGAAGAGGCCAGAGATGTCTTCTGGTGGTGTTTCCTTCCTGCCTGGCTTACTTTATCTATCCATCATCCATCCATTTTCCATCCATCCTCCATCCATCCATCCACCCATTTTCCACCCATCCATTCATCCATCATTCATCCATCCATCCATTCATCCATCCTCCATCCATCCATCCATCCATCCATCATCCATCCATCCATCCATTCATCATCCATCATCCATCCATCATCCATCCATCCATCCATCCATCCATCCATCCATCCATCCATCCATCCATCATCCATCATTCATCCATCCATTCATCCATCCTCCATCCATCCATCCATCCATCCATCCATCCATCAATCATCCATCCATCCATCCATTCATCATCCATCATCCATCCATCCATCCATCCATCCATCCATCCATCCATCATCCATCATTCATCCATCCATCCATCCATCCATCCATCCATTCA
>NC_022013.1:3422628-3432756 GCF_000317375.1 Microtus ochrogaster | reverse complement strand
CCATTCATCCATCCTCCATCCATCAATCATCCATCCATCATCCATCCATCCATCCATCCATCCATCCATCCATCCATCCATCCATTCATCCATCCAGGTTTAAATTGTGTATATGTGAGTATATTTGCATGTGTTTTGTGCACCTCATGCAAGCAGGTACTCAAGGAGGCCAGAAGAGGGCACAGATACCCTGGAATTGGAGTGACAAGTGATTGTTAAGTTCCTGCTGTGGATGCTGAGAACCAGACTAGGTCCTCTGCAAGAGCTGTGAGTGCTCTTGACTACTGAGCTGTCTCTCCAGCCTAGACAGACTTGTTATTAATCCTTCTTTAAATGATAATGTTTTCCATTCGCTGCTGGCTGTCTCCTCGGGTTTTCTGTATTGCCTGCTAGACCCTGCTGGGTGATTAAGCCACTCACTCAACATCTTAAGGGCCACCAGAGGACTGTTTGCTTACTGCAGCTGGCTGTATTTCTCAGGGCTTTCACTGAGTGGTGTGTTAATTTATGCTCCTTGGGAGGAAAAGACCTTATGCTGTGGGAGCTGAGGTCGGAAGATTCAGGATTCACACTGATACTCTATTCCTTGTCTCCTCTTACCCCATCCCATATGTTATGGTTATTATTGTTGCCAGCTTCACAGGATCTAGAATCGCCTAGGAGGCAAATCTGGATGCAGCTGGTCCTGCCTAGCTTCCCCAGCACCTGATGTCAGTTTGTGGATTTTTCGGAGGTTCCTAGTCCCAGAATAGTGAGCACAAAGACAAATGGCAGAGAGACTGGGGGATTACACTGCAGCCAGCAGTCATTGGGGATGACAGTCATTTGTGTAGTTCTTTCGACATCTTGCTTCGGTTCCTTTTTGTGCAAGTGGCTTAATGATTATGGCTCCTGTAGGGGATTCTGGTAAATTTGCTGGAACTTCAGAAGCATCTTTCATGTTCCAGAGCTATCAGCTATGTGGGCTGCTGCTGTTCTCTGTGGCTACTAACATCCCTGCATAATTCTGGTGAAATTCCGGGTCCTTAGACTCAGTACTTTTAGCCAAGACCTTCGGGAGTATCCAGACAGACTTGGGCAAGGAAAAGGCGAGTTGCAGGTGGTGGAACTGGAAGGAGGAAGGAGTCAGGGCACTTGCTGTGCAGGGCTCTCGGAGCCATTAGTGGGTTGCAGCCCTTGGCAACTTAGACTCTCGCCTTGGATTCCAGCAGCCCCCTTGGCAGTCTCTGGAGGGATTGTCTGCGGACATGGTTTCATTGAGCCTGCTGCGGTAAGGCCATTGTACCCCAGTATTTCCTTGCCCAACTCATTGCCTGGGCTGCTGGGCCCCTGCTCTGGGGGATAGGCTGGGAGCAATAGGAAGGAAGTGAGGTCATTTTCTAGTTTTGTGTAATCTGGCTATGGTCTAGAGAATGCGATTTTCTGCTTGGTGCACTGTGACCTGGTGACTTACTTTACAGCTGAAGGAAGGCCTCTGGCCTCCCAGTCCTGCCTGTAGGCAGGATCTGAGTCAGGGATTCCTCTCTCTGGGCTCCAGGTCTTCCCAGTTCCCGGCACCCTGGGCTTCTGCCTGGGGCTCCAGGGTCAGGGAACACGCAGCCTCAGGATTTGCTTCTGTTCTGACCTCCTCTTGGTTCCTAATAACTTGCAAATCAGTTTGATTAAGCAGAATGTATTTTTCTTCCTAGTGAGCATGTTTTCTTAGGCCTGGGATGTAGCTCAGTTGGCAGAGTGCTGGCCTGGCATTTCCCCAGCCTGGGTTCTAGCCCCAGGGGCAAGTAAACTGGGTTTAATGTTGCAGCCTGTCATCTCAGTCTTCAGGAGGTGTAGGCAGGAGGCTCAGAAATTCAAGGGCTGTGTGAGACCCTGTCTGGAAGGAAGCAGAAGTGTGATGTGGTTAGATGTCCCTAGCATGCACTTGTCACCTTTCATCAGTGTGCTTTGATATGTTTTTACTTTCTCATTGTTGTGACGGTGTATCTGACAGAAGCCACCCAAGGGTTCCTTTGACTCACAGTTCAGATAGATGTATGGTCCATCATGGTAGGGAAGACATGGCAGCAGGAATCCAAGGTAGCTGGTCCAACATGGCACCCACAGTCAGGAAGCAGAGAAGCTGAACACTAGTGCTCAGCTCACGTTCTTCTTCTTATTCCATTTAAGACCCCAGTTCAGGGGATGGGCCTGCTCATCTTCAAGGATGGGCCTTCCCTCCTCAGTTATAGCCCTTTGGAAACACCCTCATCGACACACTCAGAGATGTGTTTCCATGATGATTCTGAATTCCTTCAATTGATAATAGAGATCGATAATCATGACTATCCGTTCCGAACCCCTGTTTTTAATCCCTTGCTTAACTCTCCAGGCTTTTGTTGTTGTTGTCAGAATGCCTTTCATCATAAATTAAAAAAAAAAAAAAAGACAAAGAAAACCACTGGAATAGCCTGTAATAACAGTGCATCCTGCAGAGAAGATCTCTGCTCTCCATGTGTGCCATGGAATGGGCACATGTGCGCGCACACACACACACACACACACACACACACACACACACACACACGGAGAGGATGAGGGAAAAAAGGAGAAGGAGAGATATTAAAAAGAACCCTCAAGAACTAAATGAAGAAGTATGAAGCCCAAGCCCTCTGAATGTAGCTGGTAACTTAATATTAAACTACCACAATTTTGGAGCCAGATTTGAAGCAAGCTGTCATTAAATACTTGCCAAGATGATAGACTCTGGCCAGGTCCTTCCTGGCGGTCCCAGAAAATGCCCACAAGTCACATTCTGCAGAGGCTTGTAAAGGCAACCCCTTAAGGCTGCTGTATTTCCCATCAGGTCTGACCAGGGGCGAACATATATCCGGACGTACTTCCTGCCTGCGTTCCTCCTGCCTTCATCCAATCAGGCAAGTATACATCCTGACCTATTTCCTGCCTCTGAACTTCTCAACTACAAGTGATCAAGTGAACTGTTGGGTCAAACAAGTGTGTGTGTTCAGGGGAGTAAAAATACGTGGTTTGTGTTATCTTCCAAAAGCAACAGCCTCCAGCATATCAGGAAGTATCTGTCCTTAGGTAAGGCTTACCGGTTAGAGGTGGTTTTTGCTTTATGGATCTCTTAGGCACAGTAATTAAAACTTAAACCATAACTTTAGCTCTCACATAAGTAGCTAACCGTTACTATGACTGAACTGAACTGAAGCCATGACAGGATTAAGAGGAGCAGCCCACCTCATTCATCTGCCTCACAATCTTCTTTTCCCTTTTGTGACAGAGTCTCCCTGTGAGGCCCAGGCAGGCCTTCAACCTCCTGGTGCAAGTGATCCTTAGGCACAGTCTCCTGTTTCAGCTGACAACCCAATCGGCTTTCAGCAGACGGTCCTAAGACAATTGTCCTAACAGAAAATTGTACCCAACTTTTAAAAAGATTTTAAGAATTGTTATTATTTGTGTATATGTTTGTGTGTCTGGATGAGGAGTGGGGCACATGAGCATCATGACCTGGAGGCCAGAAGGAGGACTTTGGCTCTTGGAACTGGAGTCACAAGTTTCTGTGAGCTGTCTGATATTTGATATTTCCTCATTTAATTGTTGGGAGTTCTTTTAATCATAGATTTTTTTTAAAAAAAAAAAACCACTTGTACAGCCTATAATAGCAGTGCACCAGGTAGGAAAGATTTCTCTGATGTTGTGTGTAGAGATTGGTGAGGTGGTTGCAGTAAGGACTAGCATGTTCTCCTTAAAAGCGTAAGGACAGCTGTAGCTCAGTCGCAAAGCACTTGAGCAGTGTGTGTGAGATTTGGGTTTAATTACTGGTAGTGGAAAACAGAAGAAGGATTCTGGGCTCGGAGAGATGGCTCAGCTATTAAAAGTGCTTGCTGCTCTTCCAGAGGACTCTAATTTCTTGAGGCTGATTTTCCTTTTACAGGCTAAGTTGTCGGGAAAATGCCACATGTGACCTCACAATTCCATTATCACCAGTCTGTATCATACACCGTGTACTGTCCCACCAGATAATATTGTCGACTGATGTCATAGCCAAGGTAGCCAGATAGCAGCTCATTTCTTCAAACATTTTGTTGTCAGTGTCTTAGGTCTGCCCTGCAGCTCAGTGGTTGAGTCATCTCCCTACCTCCACCCTCTTCCCCAAATAGCCAAGACTGAACTCTGGTTCCTATGTGGTGTGATGGTTATTTCTAATTATCAATTTGGCAGAACCTACAATCACCTGGGAAGAAAGCTTCAATCAGGGATTGTCTAGATCAGGCTGGCTTTGGGGCATATCTGGGGGTATTGTCTTGCTTGCCTGTATTGATGGGGGTAGGACCAGCACACTGGGGCCTGTTGGAGAAGGGGGCCACTCATTCTTCTCCATCTCTCAGCTAACTTACATCCAAAATAATCACACAGAAACTGCATTAATTAAATCACTGCTTGGCCCATTAGCTCTAGCTCCTTACTGGCTAACTCTTAGATCTTAATTTAACCCATTTCTATTAATCTGTATATCGCCATGTGGAAGTGGCTTACCAGCAAAGTTTCAGCATGTCTGACTCTGGCGGCAGCTCCATAGCGTCCTCTGACTCTGCCCTTCTTCCTCCCAGCATTCAGCCCAGCTTTTCCTGCCTACCTAAGTTCTGCCTCGCTATAGGAGTTTCTTTATTCATTAGTGGCAATCACAGCATACAGAGGGGACTCCCACATCACCCTTTCCCAAAAAATGGACTATGGATATTTTCCTTTGTTTAAATTGTTGGTTACAAGTTGTTATGGATAATTGTCAGGAGAAAAGCTAAACAAAGGATATTAGATTCAGAGTTTTTGTTTAAAAAAAGGGGGGGGGAGTACTGTGGGACAATGGCCTTTTATCCTGTCACTTGTATTATTTTAAATAAAATGCTGATTTGCCAGTGTCCAGGCAGGAAGTATAGGCGGGGTTACCAGGCAGGAAGTAGAGGTGGGACAATGAGAATTCTGGGAAGAGGGAAGTTTGAGTCTGCAGTCGCGACCCAGCTACAGAGGAAGCAAGATGTGATTGCCTCGCCAACAAAGGTACCAAGCTACGTGGCTAACACAGACAAAAATTATGGACTAATGTAAGTTATAAGAGATAAGAAGAAGCCTGAGCTAATAGGCCAATCAGTTTATAATTAATGTAGACCTCTGTGTTTCTTTGGGACTGAACGGCTGTGGGAACTGGGCAGGACAGAAACCTTGGTCAACAGGGGTCCAGCACAGTTCCCTGGTTTGGACCCTGAACTGTATGTACAGAAAGCTAGCTGAGCATTAAGTGCGCATGCATTCATTTCTCGCTGCTCTCTACTGTGGATACCACTAAGCAGCGTCAAGCTCACGCCATTGTGACTTCCCCACAGCGACAGACTGTAACCTGGAATTGTGACGTGAACCTTCTTTCTGAAGCTTTTTGCTCTGAAATTTTATTGCAGTAACAGAAATGAAAAGAGGGCTTAGTAATAGGAAGGGGAGGAGGTTGAAAGTATCATTGAATTCTGGCTGTGCAGGAACAATTGCTGAGCGCCATTGCCATTGTGAGAGGCTTTCCTTATCCCCACCCACCCTATGGAACACACACCGGTGTCACCAGTACTTCCCTGGCGAGTAAACCAAGCTCTGAAAGGATTAAACATATGCCAAATGTTCATTAAAGTGGAATGACCAGAAAGATCTGAATGTCTACTGTCAGAATAATAAATAAAATCATGAACAGTGACTGTAGATTCAGTGGATTGGCAATTATCTGTGGCCAGTTTTGTGGAAGATACAGAGAAGTAGAAGATGTGATTCTGGGAGCTGAGATCTGCCGAGGGGAATGTCCGTACCTAGTGTGAGAGGTGAAAGTGGTCCAGAGATGTAGAGATAGGCAAGGATGCAGGATGGGAGTGGGTGGGGTGGAGAAAATAATGTGGAAATGGTGGGGGGGGGCACGACTGTGAGAACCACTGATATGTGAGCTACGCAGCCCTTGAATCAGGAGGACCTCAGCAGCCAGGTGCTATCTACACCTCTTTTAAAAGTGGGAAAAGTGTGTGTGTGTGTGTGTGTGTGTGTGTGTGTGTGTGTGTGTGGTTTCGCTGCCCGCCTGCCCGTCTGCTCCTGAGGGTTTGCCTGCCTGGGATTATGGAGTACCCTGAGAAAGAGTGGGATGAGCCTGGAGAGCACCCAGCCAGGTAGGGAGCTGTAGTGATTGGCTGGGGAGGAGATGGCTAGAGCAAGAACAACAATGACAGGGTTGGTGTTCAGCTGACTGTAGAGCTTTGCGGAGAGGCAGGCATCTGAGTGAGGTGATCCAGCTGAATGTTTAGGGAGGAAAGGAACAAACGTTTATCTTGATTTAGATGGCCTTTGTAGGCTCTGGGAGAAATTGGTTGATTTACATTCCCCCTCCAAGCAGAGAGTCATTTGTGTGTATGGAGGGTGGATGTTCACATATGTGCACGTGTGTGTGGAGGCCAGGGGATAGCCTCAGGTATCATCCCTCCAGATACTGTTCACCTTGGTTTTATTTGAGACAGGGCCTGTCATTGGCAGGGGCTTGCCTGACCGAGAGCCACCTGTCTTTACCTCCTCAGCCCCGGGATTACAGGCACACACCACCTCACCTGACTTTTCACTAGTGTTCTGGGGGAGCAAACTCAATCCATGCTTGCATGGCAAGTATTTCACTGACCAGGTCATCTCTCCAGGCCCTGTGCACAGTATTGGTTAACAATCCAAGACAGTTTGATGGACTCCATATGAGCCTGGGGACCACTTGATCCCTGAAGCTTCCTGTGATGGCAGAGCTGCCAGCCTGTATGGCAGTCATTGGTCTTGCATTGACTTTGGACTCTTGGAGCTGGCGCTGGGAAAGAAGCGTTTTCTCAGGATAGGACCTTGCCTCTCTTAGACCTTCTGAAGTAGTAGCTAGGCTGCGGTAGCTAGGTAGCTCCTCGCCATAGAGGGAAACAATGTGTGTTGTGGAGTGTTTCACTGTGGAGACCAGGACAGATCCAGGTGAGGGTGAGGGGCATAATGGTGCCTCCAACCCTGTTCAGGAAGACACACCTAGCACCTGCAGCCACACCTCATCTTGGAGACCGCTCTGGGCTTTTTCTTTTTCAGGGTAAGTCTGAGTCTTTGTAATGAATGGATGTGTTCAATTTAAAACAGCAAAGCAGTTTTTCTTTAAACAGAAGCACAATGGGGATCCCCTAGCATGATCTTTAGCTTTCTGAGTGTGTTTCGTCTTCTGTTTGATGCGAATAGAAGTACCTCAAAGAAGCCTTATGTTGGATGACCTACACTACTGGGATCTTGGTACATGGGAGGTTCTGGGTGTTTTATGATCCCAAATGTAATTAGCTTGTATGTACCTTGAGATTGGACTCTTCCCCTTCCCTCCCCTCTCCCTCTCCTCCATTCCTCTTTCCCTTTCCTCCTCCTCTTCCCCTCTCTCTCCTTCTCTTCCCTTCTCCTCCCCTCCCCTCCTTTCACCCATTCCCTCACTCCTCCTCTCTCCTCCTCTTCCCTTCCCATGTTCTTCTCTCCTTCCTTCTCTTACTTTTGTTTTGTTTTGTTTTTGGCAGGATCTCAAGTAGCCTAGGCTGAATTCTACTCTCTATATAGCCAAGAATGCCCTTGAACTTTTGATTCTCTTGCCTCTACCTCCCATGTGCTGGGATCCGTGTTACTGAGCAAACTCTGTATTCTCCCTTTCTTCATAACTTTTGGTGCATTTGAGAGGGTTTCTTTAATGTATTTAGCTAGGAATTGTGACAGGAAGAGTTAAGACAAGGACAGGATGGGACTAGACGGAACACTATGTCCCAGGACTCTTGTCGCATTGAAATTTGTAGTACCATCTGATAAATGAACCATGACTTCAGTCATTGGGAAATTGTTGGGTACACAGGCTTCAGAATTCCAGTAGCTCATCTCTATGTTGGGAGGAGAGGTAAGCAGACTTCAGTTTGAGCTCTCCAGGTTTCTGGGCATCAATGTTTTCACAGCAACTTGGACAACCAGAGCAGATTCCTTTATCATTTCCTTATCTGGCTCCTCTCTTTACTCTCACTTGAGGCTGATTTAGCATCTTACAAGAACCCAGCCTTGTCTCCCAGACATCATTAATCTCTCCTTTCTTGTGCAGTGAAAGTGTGAAATTAATCAAAAAGCAAAGGGAAATTAATAACATGTTGGTATTCACAACGCATCTGAAACCTCCCAGGAGGTATGAAAATCCCTTCTCTGAATTAACGACCACCTCAACAGGTTGAAGGTATGTACAGTAAAGTTATTTGGGAAATGTCCCTGTGTTCGCTTTGCTTTGGTAATTAGTCAGTGCATTGTCATGAGGTCACTGAAAGATCCTCAGAAAACATTCAACTGGACTTTCTCCGTTCATATATATTGTAGAGAAACGAGAGCGCCATATCATTTGCTGTGGACTTGCTTCTTGTCAGTTGTGGGAGGTTTGCCCCAGAGATGCAGTTTTGATCTGTATTTACAGTAAACTACATTTGATCTCAGGCTCGCCGTTTCCTTCCTATGACGTGGGAAGATGGGTTTCAAAGGATACAGGGCGATGAGTGCATTATGGGAAGGATTGGAGAGTTCCGCTCAGCTTTCTCCGCGGGCGATAGAGGACACACTTTTGCCACCGAGCATTCCTGTGATTACACTGGGGACCGCAGGCAGCAGTCACCTTCCATTAGGGGTGTGAGAAAAGGCTCCTTCCTATTTCAGTGACAGCGTAAGGTGTTGAGTGAATGAGCAGCAGCCTCATCACGAGGGATTAAAAATAGAGAGGAATGGCTGACATCATCTGTAGCAAGTGTTTAAGGAGCAGAAAAAAATGCCAGAGAGTTGTATAAGCAGAAGACCTCTCTGAAGGGTCATGGCCCAGCTCACTCAGCAGTGGGTGGTGGGTCTCCAACTTTGGCCTGCCTCCAAATCATTCATTACTAGAGTTCACCAAAATTCCTGATGTGTTTAGGTTTATGATGACGCCTGAGGTGTGTGTGTGTGTGTGTGTGTGTGTGTGTGTGTATAAACCTGTGCATGTGGAAGCCAGAGGTCAGCATTGATTATCTTCCTAAATAGTTCTTCACCTTATTTTTTTTTTAAAGACTGGGTCCCTTAATGAACCTGGAGCCCACCAATTGGGCTAGACGGGCTGGCCAGCAAGTCCTAGGATCTGCCTGTCCTCCGTCTTCCAGGGCTGACTTGAACTGCCGTGCCTGGCTCTTTCATGGATGCTGGGGATATAATTCCAGTCCTCATGCTTCTGCTGTAATCAGTTGACCCACTGAGCAATATCAGCAGCCTCGAGGCTGAGGTTTTGTCCTCTGATGATGCCTCTGTTGCTGCGGGTGGCATTTCGAGGGCTATGCTTTTAGAACAGTTGGACAGGTGTAAAGTTGAGGATGGTTCTGGAGGCAGAATTTTATTTTATTTATTTTTGTATTTTTGAGATGGGAGGTCTCATATGGCCCAGACTGGCCTTGGTATGTAGCTCAGGCTGGCTTTGAATACCTGGTTCTCCTTGCCTTTGCCTCCAGAATACTAGGAGTACAGATGTCTGCCCCCACTCAGGATTTATCAAAACCTAAATCTGTAGGCTAGGTGTGGTAGCACACACCCTTAATCTCAGCATTTGGGAGGCAGAGGTGAGGGGCAAGGGCAAGATCTCTAAGTTCAAGGCCAGCCAGGGCTACACAGTGAGACCCTGACTCAAAAAATGATTATTTCCTCAGTCTTTTACAGTAAATTTTGAAGAAGATAGAAATTCAGTGTCTTATTTGGGGTGGTGTGTTGACGTTTTGTATGGAGGATTTGCTATTTGATGTGCAATAAACTTTAAACATGATTATGAATATAGGTAAATGGCTGGGTATGGTGGCATACACCTGTAATCCTGGCACTTGGGAGGTTGAGGCACTATTTGTAGAACTTCTTTTTTATGAATTTATTATTCCCTTTAAAGCAGCAGCACCCATGGCCATAGTAATTGCCAGTATCTGTAGAGGACTCAGGGAACTGAACCAGGCACTGTGGTGACCTGTGTCCCAGACATGAGCAGACGAATGTGCAGTCACCTTGTTGTTCTCAGTCAGGGAACTGAAC
>NC_022013.1:3409426-3422348 GCF_000317375.1 Microtus ochrogaster | reverse complement strand
GTTGTTCTCAGTCAGGGAACTGAACCAGGCACTGTGGTGACCTGTGTCCCAGACATGAGCAGACGAATGTGCAGTCACCTTGTTGTTCTCAGTCACATGGGTTGTGGGAGTGAGAACTGTATCTGAGCCCAGGTTTCAGGTCTACCACAGTGTGAGAGTCTGTGGAGACTTGGTGAAAAACCTCTTTGAAATGGGAAGGCATAAACACCTGAAATTAACTTGTCCTTTCTGAGGGCAAAGACTACTCTAGCCAGGTGTGGTGGCACACACCTGTGAGCCAGTGCTTAGGAGACAGAGGCAGGTGCCAGCCCAGCCTAACGGTGAGTTCCAGAAAGTGAGAGAAGAGCCCCGAGGAGAGATCCTAGGTGGACGGAATCCTGAGGAACAGTAACCCGAGGTTGTTCTCAGACTTCCACAGGCGTGTATGGCACATGCGCACACACACATACATGTACCACTTACCAGGGTAGGGGGATGGGGATTAGAAAAGCTAATGCCCACATTAGCTAATGTGGGACACAGGTAAAAATAATAAAACAGAAAACATAGGCTATAGTTCTGGGAAGGAGTTCCAGTGAATACTGAAAAATCTCCATGTTTAATTTTCTATACACTTTTCTACCCTAATGCCACAGGGGGAGAAGACAAAAGACTGCTTTGATGTGGTACAAAGGACAGCTAGAACAGTGAGCCATCCAGCAATTAAGCTGTGAGGAAAACATTCAGTTGTTTAGGCAGTGAACCCACCCTAGACCAAGTATCCTGAGGGCAGCCACTCCCAAGGTCAAACCTCCTACTTCAAAAGAAGGAGCAGAAGTAGGCTTGAATATCCTGACCAGTGGTCAGGGTGGAGTGGATCTACCTGTTTAAGCCATCACAACGTCAAAAAGACCAGACCATGTAACCACTCCCTAGTTCAGGATGTGTAGCCACACTATCAGCAACAACTTTGAACTCCCTAAAACTCTCTGACCTTCAGACAATGTGGAAATAGGCTCACATTTTTGGGCCTTCACACTTGCCATAGAGTACTGGAGAGCATATCACTTCCCAAGTGGACTCTTTAGTCAGTCTGTCTTTTACAGTGGCTCTATTCAAAAATACAAAACCGAAGAGATAAGTTTTGTTTGCTTAGATGTGAGCTTTCAATCTTGTCTGTGCCGTCACTGCCATCTCTGGAGGTCATGGCCTTATTCCTTTTTCAGGATTAAACCATACTCTCATAACCTCTGTGAGCACATTCATAGGTTAGAGGTAATTAAGAAAGAGAAAAATCCAGGGCTGGGATGTAGTTCTGTTGGTAGATTACTTGCCTTTTGTGCACAGAGTCCTGGGTTCATCCCCAGCACTGAACAAACTAGGTAGTGCCTGTCTGTAATCCCAGCACTCTGGAGGTGGAGGCAGGAGAAGCAGAAGTTCCAAGATTTTCTTCAGCTGTGTATGTAGTTTGAGGTCAACTTGGCCTACACGAGACCCTGTATTTGTGGGAAATCAAGGCATGAGCCCAGGAAGAAACGGAGAGCTCCTACATGTGGGGGTCAGCTTGACAGACGCTAGAAATGGCTGTAAAATGTCACTGAATGACCTCTGTGACTGTTTCATGGTTTAGGTGTAATTAAGAAGCAGGAATCTCTGGGACTGGAGATGTAGCTCTGTTGGTAGAGGAGGTGGGTCTGGAATGGTTAGGGTTGTACACTTGGCTATGCAGGAAATGAGATTTAAGATTACTTGAACATTTAAGTGTTGCCAAGGGTAAAAAAGTAAACAGCCCTTCAGCTTCTCACTGATCACAAATTTTGCAAATGCCCAGAGTCAGTGTTCCTTCCATGGTTTGGGAAGGAGCTTGTTGGCTATTTAAGGTACTTCTTAACTATCTGCTGTTGCTATAGAAAAGAAAAAACGACTTGCAAGCTTTTGGGGAGATGAGGGATTAAGAAATTTGTTTGGGCTATAGAGTGGTTTGGTGGTTAACAGCACACACTGCTCTTGTTGAGGACAGAAGAGTGGTTCCCAGCACTCACAATGGCTGTAGTCCCAGGTTCAGGGGATAGGGTGCCCTCTTCTGGTGTCCATGGGCACCAGCATGAATGTGATGCATATACTCACACACATGCAGGTAATTAAAAATCAAATAGATTTTAAAAACCTTGTCCAGATCACTAACATTTCTTTGAGTCTGATAGGTTTAGCATTTGGTTTCCCTACAGGACTGCCCATGGGTGATAAAAACAAAAGGTCGAGGAATCTTCTTTAGAAGATTTGTTAACTTGAGTGGCTGGAGAAATGGCTCAGTCCACAAAGTGCTTGCCACTTAAGAATGGGGACCTATCTTTGGATCCCCAACACACAGATCCAGTGGCATGTGTCTGTCACCCTAGCACTGGGGAGACAGAGGCAGGAGGATCACTGGGGTTCACTGGCTGAGTTGGTGAGCTCCTAGCTGAGTGAGAAACCCTGTCTCAAAAAATAAGGTGGAGACTTGCTGCTCTTGCAGAGACCTGGGTTTGGTTTCCAGCACCTGCATAGAGGCTTCCACATCTGTAACTCCAGTTCCAAGGGATCCAATACCGCTTCTGGCCTTCTCTGGCACCAGCCACGCATGTGGTCCACATACATACATGCAGGCAAAACACTCATACACATAAAATAAAGACAAATAAGTCTAAAAAATAATGTGGAGAGATATGGAGGAAGATGCCTTACACTGAGCCCTGCTCTGTTCACACAGGGACATATGTCCATGCCCACATAAACATTACCTATTCCCCTCACCTCCCCCCATCTTGGTAACTGCAGTTATCACAGTATGTAGCTTTGTTCTTTATTGTGATCTTTTCTCAGAATCCATCCCCTTACTTCATTCCGAGCTATCTCAGGGACTCATCTTTAAAGGGTTCATGCAGTCATTGGCAAAGCTTTAGCCCCACCCATCAGTAAACATTTAAGGAGCCCCGACTGCTTCCTAGAGATGGTGGATATGGAATGGTTGAGGTTTTGGCCTGTACTCAGGCCTCTACCCTCCTCTGGCATTGTTTAGAGCTTGCTCTCAGGGATGAAAACGTTGACACTGTTAATAGTTCTATGCCACAGTCCTTAGAAAGAAGAAATTGCCCCCGTGTGGATAAAAAGTAACCAAACTATTTCATAGCACACATTTCCATGAAGTCTTTAAGAATAAGGACAAGTTGATTAGTTTTAGAAGACTTAACCAGTTGGTTATGTATGTGTGTGGGAGACTGAGGTCAGATTTTTTTCTCTCCCTTCCTATAGAAGGCCTTGGTTGTTTTATAATTCTCTGAGGAGATACCTCTTGGATATCAGAACCCCCCCCCCCCCCCGTGTGTGTGTGTGTGTGTGTGTGTGTGTGTGTGTGTGTGTGTTTACAGACATGTTTTCATTTTCCCATCTGATTTGCTTTGGGGGTGTGTGTTTCAGGGTCGCATGTATCCCAAATTTCCTATGTAGCTGAGGATAGCCATAGACTTCTGATCCAACTGCCTCTGCCTCCAGAGTGCTGGATTTATAGGCACACACCACCAGTCCCATTTCATGTGGTTCTGGGGATCCAATGTAAGGTTTCTCACATGCACTTTACTTTACAGCTCCTTCTTAAAAGTTTTGTTTTTACAAAGGGAAAAATTCAGCCAAATCAGAAGCATCCAGTATTACTAGATACTCTTCTAAGGAGAACTTGTTTCTTTCATTTTAAAATTATGCATGTGTATATGTCTTTGTGTGAGCTTGTGCATGTGAGTGTAGTACCCAGGGAGGCCAGAAGAGGGAGTCAGATCGCCCTGAGCTGGAGTTACAGGTGGTTGTGAGCTGCCTGCTCTGTGATAGTAACTGAATTCAGATTCTCTAGAAGAGCAGCAATCTCTCGCTCTCTTAGTTACTAAGTCATCTCTCCAGGCTCTAAAGACATTCTTTAATGCCGCAAGGTGAAACAGCTGCAAGGAATATGTTGTGTTTGTAGGAGCAGGCTTGGAATTGGGTTGTCTCTGTCTCCCTTTGCCAACTCCTCTGACTTTGTGACAGAGCCATTTTGAGCTTGTTTCTGTGTGTGCTTAGAACCATGTGTGGTAAGGTACTGTTGTGGTCTAGGCAGTGTTGGAGTTGGTAAACGCTTTAGTGCCTGCTGAGACTTAGTGTATAGGTACCCCTTCCTTACCCAGAGTACCTTTGTTTCTGCCAAACTCAGGCTCCACCTTTCTGTGAGACAGAGTCTTCCATTGGCTGGAACTTTGCCTGATAGGCTAGGCTGGCTGTCTAGCAAGCCCCAGGGATCTGCCTGCCCCCCCCCCATCTTCCCTCTCCCATCATTGCCGGGGTTACAGGCACCCACCATCACTCCTGGCATGATAGGTGGGTCCTCACAACTGCAAGGAATGCTCTTTCTCCCTGAGTTGTTCCCTGTGTTCGAATGTCTTCAAGGAGAGCTTCTCCCTCTTATGCTGCTGAGTTCCAGACGTCAGAAACAGGTCAGACAAGCTCTTTGACAGCCTCTCCAAGCAGTGACTCATGCCCTTCCTTCCACGGAGGAACTTAAAACTGGTTTTGTCCTTTTCTCCTCAGGAGTGATTCTTCCCAGAGAGTGGATTTCAGAGGAGGGGCCGTTAGCCATGTAAGTGCTGCAGTCGGCAGCTCTGCCTCCTGCCTGAGCACAGAAATCACAATGTTTGCCCTTGGAAAGGAGAGAACCAAGAATTTGTGTTGAATGTTATCTTTTAGGAACATAAAAAAAATTACAGATACTGGACTGGGGATGTAGCCAAGTTAGCGTCCGTAAAGCCCTGGGCTCCATCCTTTGCCTTGCATAAAAACACAGGTAGTGGTGTGTGCCTATAGTTCTAGCTCTCACAATGTGGGGAGTAGGTGGCTCAGAAGTTCAGTCACTTTTTAATATGTGCAGAGTTGGAGGCCAGCCTGGGCTACATGAAATCCTGTCTCATAAAGAAATACTGGTACATTTATATACATCCAACACAACCCAACACACATCACACACATACAAACAAAATAAAGCCAAATAGAGACACACTGGTTCCAGAGGCCTGTGGGTGTCCCCTTGATACCTATACTCCTGAAGGGACATCGCTGGCTGTCTAGTTAAGGTAGAGGGTAGACTATAGCTGTCAGGCTAACTGTGCAGAAATGTGTTATTATCTCTATAGAATTAACAGGAGTCTATTCGTTATTTCTTATAATCTTTACCAAATATGGGCTTTGGTGAATTTTCAGTTTGATCGTCGCCACTAATTCTGAAGTCCAGCCCCTTCAGAAGCAGCCAAATCCAGGGATGATTCAGTGGATTATGATACAACTCCATGTAAAGCCACCGAAGTAGAAAAGCGAAGCTTCTAAAGATAGTATAACCTGAGACCTGGAAGATGGACGAGATCCTGAGTTCAAATCTCCAGCATTAAAGAGCTAGGAATGGCCACACAAATGCCCATAAGTAACCCCAGTGCTTTGAGGGACAGACAAAGGCTTGCTGGGCCTTGCTGGCTGCTAGCCTACCTCTAGGTTCAGTGAGAGACCCTGTTTCAAGAGATAAAGGCAGGGGATGAAAGAGCAGAACACCTGATGTCCTCCTGGCCTCCTTGTATGCACATGGGCTCATGTACTCCCACCCACAAGTACATACACTCCGCTCCCACTGCACACATGTACCATGTGCACTCACACACAGAACGATTGAATAGAGCATGTGCACTCACACACAGAACGGTCTAACCTTATCTGAACTCTGGCTATATGAGAAACCCTTGCTGAAGGAGTTTATTTCCTTGACCCCCATATTTTGTCTGTTTTCTAGAGAAAACAATTTGCAAAGTATTCGTTTCAACTGTCTGGATCCCCCGTGGTGCTCTGGACTCCCCCTGAGAGTTAGTTACCTTGGTAAACTTGGAGCGGGGCATGTGGGGCATCACAGGCTGAGAGGATTGGGTGTCAAGGTTATGGGGCCAACGCAGTGCGGCACTCAGCATTTATAATTCTTATTTCTTTTATGTACATGGGTCTTTGAACACACTCAGACTCTAACCACATCACAGGAGCAAAAACAACCAGGCGATGCCCTCAGAAGAATGACTTAATGTGAATAACAGCATTAAAGTTAGCGCTAAGAAGCCATGTGACCGTGTGACTTTTATCTGTACTTTCTCTCTGACTGTCACCTTGAGACTCCATCCCTGTGGGAGAAATCAGGGAAACAGGAAGCTCAAAGGGGTTTTGAATCTCTAAGGACCTAGATTTTTTTCTTTTATTCTAAAACACAGCAAGCATTTTGAATGCCCACAGCCTCCTAAAAAATGAGAACAAGAGATCTGGAACAAGCAGGATCTGGAAACCAAGCAAGCTATCCTCAGGATTTGCTCCCCATGAAACTGGTTTAGTGGTATCTGGTAGGCAGTCTGTTCAGTGCTTTCTGCTGGTTATCAAGTGTTCAGTGCTTCCAAGGATGGCAGCTGGGGACAGCAGGCTAGCCTTGGGGAAGGCAGAGCCGGGCATACTGCCTCTCCTCTCCAATAGGGCAGCTTAGCGTAGAGACCGTGTTGGGCTGGGATCTGACTCCACTCATTTGCCTGGCCTGCAGATCGCCCTGGGTTCGGTCTCCGCTACTGTATGTACTGGATGTTGAGGTGACTGTCTGTAATTCTGGTGCTCTGGAGGTGGAGGCAGAAGGATTGAGAGTTCAAAGTCATCTACAGCTACTTCGTGAGTTTGAGGACAGCCTAGGCTACAATGAAACTGTCTATTTTGCATTTTCTATACTATTCTGTCTGAAAGTCTCCATTTTTCCTTCCTGCTGTCTTCTCTCCCACTGTGTGGGTTTGACAGCCATCATGAGACTGGCAGATGTATTGGTGTCATGTAGGACTCCTGGCATGTGTATTTCTACAACCTAAAGTTGTTACCACCCCAACTTCGGTGTGCCATAGTTAGGCACCTTGCAGGGCCTCTTGGCTCTACCAAACACGACTACCGAAAGAGCAGCTGCCCGTCAGCCTCCCCCGGAGCCGTTGGTTCGGGCTGTTGTCAGTTTGGTGTTGGAAGAGATCCATAAGCAGCAGACGTGGCTGCCACTGACATTTATAACATGAAAGTCACATCCTAGATGGCTTTACGTTTCTTATCATCCTTTATATAGCCTTCGGTAGATATAGCACACGGCCTTTCCATACATGGATGGCCCCAAATAGGAACATAGTTGGCCTCCCTTGAAGGTGGCGGAGTGACTCACCCTCTTCCTCCACCATGTTGTTGTTGTGTCTCTGCTGACATGGGGAAGCCATCATCCATGTAAGAGATGCCCGTGGTACACCAGCCCATGCAGAAAATAGTTACTTGGACAGTTTTGGAGGCATTAGCCCACAGTTGGTTGGCCTTGTGAGTTTGGCCTGTGGGGAGGTAGCTTACCATGGTAGCACATTATAGGGGAAGCCTGCTTACCTCATGGCCACGATGCCAAAGGGTGACAGGAGAAATGGTGGCATACATTACATGGTGTACCTTGAGTCTTCTTTGAGGGCAATTCCTGAGCAACCTGAAGACCTCCAGCTAGACCCCATCTTGTGTATGGTGTGTGCATGTGTGTGTGCGTGCATGTTTGTGTGTGTATGGTGTGTGTGTGTGTGTGTGCATGCATGAGTGTGCCTGTGTGTGTATGGTGTGTATGGTGTGTGTATGTGTGTGTATGGTGTGTGTGTGTATATGGTGTGTGCATGTGTGTATGTATGTATGTGTGTATATGTATGGTGTGTGCATGTGTGTGCGCACGTGTGTGTATGGTGTGTGCATGTGTGTATGTATGTGTATATACGTGTGGTGTGTGCATGTGTGTGTGTGCATATGTGTATGGTGTGTGCATGTGTGTGTATGGTGTGTATGTTGTATATGGTGTGTGTCTCTACACCTGATTGTGGGGTCAGAGGTTAGCTTTAGGTATCCTTCTTCGGGCAGAGTCCATCTCATGCTTTGAGACAAAGTGTCCTAGTTTTCTTTAACTGTTAACTTGACACAGCCTAGAGTTCCATGAGTGAAAACCCTCAGCTGACACACTGCCAAGATCAAATGTCTCGATGGCTAGTTGATCTAGGAAGGCCCATCCCCCTGCGGGCCGCTCCCCTGAGCAGTGTGCCCGGACTGTGTTTGAAAAGCTAACTGTCCAACAAGGCCGAGTGGTTACATTTGATTCACTGAGGTAAGAAACGATAAAAACTTGGAAAGAGAGTGGAGTCCCCGAAATTGATGGCCAGTGACCTTGCCGGCTATCAGAGCCCAGAGTGGCCTTGCTGTCTGTGGGAAAGAACTGGCCCTGTGCCATAGACTGCATTTGTGTTTGGGGGGTGGGGAGCAATCTAGGTATTTGTGAGTTGGGAGTGACTCCTCTGGGTCTTTAAAAAGTAAATAGCACTAAGTGGAGAGGGCCGTGGCTGCGCTGTGCAGGGTCAGCTGGGAGGGGCCCACAGTGAGCGTCAGTGGCGGTGACTGGACTAGGTAGAGAAAGCTGACGGCAGTAGTATCCATATGCATGCCTTTTCTTGTCCCACAAACGTGAACAGAACACAAAGCAAAAGCCTTCCTTTGCTCTTAATTCAGAGAGACCTGAGAGCCAGAATGAAAGAAGCAAGATTAGGGGAGACTCGGGGGTGCAACAGTTTTAGGGCGATTCTGAACAAAGCCAGTGGTCGTATGCACCTTTGAAAGAGAAAATGTCTTTTGGGTCCAACTGCTCAGTCACTGCTGCTCTCAGTAACTGTCATTCTAGGTACCCATGGGTACCGCAGAGTCTTTGGTTCAGGTGTTCATCTTAATGGGGTTTTGACTGAGTGGAAGCACAGAAGCCGTGCATGTTCAGTGGATGCTGCAACCATTCTGCAGACTTTGAATGTGGATCTCTTCCTGGACTAGTGAACACATGATAGGCTGTGTTTGGGGAATGCTGCTCAGAGGCAGGAAGCCACTTCTCTCTGCCATGCGATTATAATGGGAACCGGTGACACTCACAGGCCTGTCCTTCCTTTGGCCTAAGGTCTCATGTGCCCTAGGATGGGTATGAAAGCAGCCCAATGTGTTTGCAGATGACAGCATCATATTGCAGTGTCCAAAAGTTGGACACCCAGGCTGGGGAAGATATCTAGTTACAAAGTACCCACCTTCCTTGCAAGCTTGAGGACCTGTTACATCTCCAGACACCACATGGGGTACAGGGGAAGAAGCTAGGTGGGGGCTGGAGAGATGGCTCAGCCGTTGGGAGGTTAAGACTACATACTGTTCTAGTAGAGGCCCTGAGTTTGGCTCCCAGCACTCACATCTGGCAGTTCACAACTACCCATAACTTCCGGTCCAGGGGACCTGACGCCCTCTTTTGGCCCCTGTTGGGAACTGCACTCAAGTGTATAAACACACGAATATATGTATTAAACATAAAAGTACGCATGAGTGCATATTAAAATACACGTATTATAAATAAATATACATGTTAAAAATAAAATAAATCATTATAAAAACCTGAAGGTTCTTTTAAAGATCTCAGTGCTAAGGAACCTGAGGCAGGCAGATCCCTGGGGCTCACTAACAGATAGTCTAGCCCACATTACAGATTCTGGGCTAAGGAGACAACCCTGTTGTATGTTTAGATGGGGGTTTGCAGTAACTGCAGAGTTTAAAGGCAAAGGTGCAGAATTGGGGTTTTTCCCCTTCTGTGTTTCTGGGTGACCAGTCGAGCCTTCGTTTTGTAAAGCATATTTCAGTTATCGTATGTATGTGAACACTTGATCAACTAGGTCTGCGTGTGGAGGTCAAAGAACACCTTGCAGGAGTTAGGGCTCTCCTTTTGCCATCCTGGGTCTCAGGGCTCAAACTCCTGTTGTCAGACTTGGTAGCAAGCATTGTTGTTCACCGAGCCATCTTGCCAGCCCTGAAGGATTTTAATGTTATCATCAAAATCTAAAACAGGATGTAAGAACCCTGGGTATAATGTTTAACAAATGATATTGTAGTTCATAGAAGACAGTTTACTTAATTTTAAACGTTAAACCCCGGTCATCTTCTCGAACTGTTTAAGAACAAAGGATGGCTTACGAGTGTGACTCTCCTTATCTTTTGAGACAAAGTCCAACTTCCTAGGCCGCAGTGGCCTTGAACTCCCTATGTAGGCAGGTAAAGGTGGTTTTCTGTGGTACAGAGGCTGCAGACCAGGACTTTGTACACATTAGACAAGCACCCTACCAACCGAGCCATAGCCCTAGCTCCAAGCCTATAATTTTTATTTGAAAAATTACCACCTCAACTGTCTGACTCTTTAATCGCTGCAGTCAACACAGCAAAAACACAGAACAGTGTTATCAGAGTAATAACAAAAGCCAAGAAGTGTTTGGATGCTTTGAAGTTTGAATAATAAGAGGAGCTGAGGAGAGGTAGCTAAGGGGAGGTTCTGCACTGGGGACGAAGGGAGTGAGGTGACCCTGGAGAGAGAAGGGGAGGGCTTGGGATCTGTGTGCTCCCTGCAGTGGAACCTGTCACTTCCATTTACATCCGGCTGGTAATTTATATTTTTGTTGGAAGACATTTTCAGAGAAACAGTTATCCTCCCCCAGTGCTGTGTTCCCAGAATTTATTTTCCTGAGCTGTAGTTTGAGCAGGATCATTTTATCATCGCAAAACTCACATTCTTCCTCAGGAACACATAGGCCATCAGTTGTGGTCATATTAAGAATGGTGAGTGGGGGGCTGGAGAGATGGCTCAGTGGTTAAGAACATTGCCTGCTCTTCCAAAGGTCCTGAGTTCGGTTCCCAGCAACCACATGGTGGCTCACAACCATCTGTAAAGAGGTCTGGCGCCCTCTTCTGGCCTTCAGCCGTACAGACAGAATATTGTATACATAATAAATAAATAAATAAATATTTAAAAAAAAAAGAATGGTGAGTGGGGGGGGGGATTGGCAGAGCATGGGCTTGCAGCATCTTCAGTGGGGTGGACTGCTGGGAGTCACAGCTTTTCCATCACTACCGGAGACAGAAAAGCTTCTTTTGATTACTGGTACCCTGTAACTCACCTTATAGCCTTGGGTAAGTCCCTTTGCTTCTCTGGGCTTTCATCTTTTCATCTATAAGACAGGAGTAACAGTTACCTCTCCATAGAGATTGCTGTGACAATTTGCTATGTGTAGAAAATCCTGGAACTATCTCTGAGAAAAGATGTTGATTTCTCTGTATTTGGGTTAAAAATACCATGACAAGAGCAGCTTAGTAAGAGTTCGTTTTGACTCTGGTTTGAAGATATGGCCCCAAGGTGGTGGGGAAGATGTAGCAGCAGGAGCTTGTGTCCCTACTGGGGAAACAGAGGGAATGCTGGGTCGCAGTTCACTGTCTTTTGTTGAATCCAGGTTCCCAGCCTAGGGAATGGCACCACCCATAGTGGGTAAATCTTCTCACCTCAATTAGCCTAACCATATAGTTTTTCACGGGCATGCTCAAAGGCCTGCTTTCTCATGAGTCTAGATCTCATCACACTGATAACTGAGTTTGAGTACCACAGATATTTCCCAACATTTTACCTCTTGTTATTAAGAGGGGGAAGATTTCTGGCCACAAACAATTGGCCACTATCTTTCACAGATAAAACTGGTGTTTCCTTACACTGGCATGTGGCATCTAGACAGATTGAATGTGGACAAGGGGTGTTCTTACTCTTGCCAAAGTACTACAGTTCAATCTGGTATCCCCTTGGATTTATGCAGATCCCATTAGCTAAAGGGACTAGACTCTTAACAAGATTCACCACCCATTTCCTATGTCTGCTGTGTAGGGTCCAGGTCGTTTATGCTTCTGACTGACTGGCCACAAATCCAGAGAGCTCCCAAGAACACGTATGTATATGCATGTTGAAGTGCGTGTGGACTTAGGTGCACTGTGATACAGTTGTGGAGGTCAGAAAACAATCTTGGGTGCCAGACTTTACCTTTCAAGCATCTTTGAGACAGGTTCTCCTGTTTTCCACTCTGTGACAGGCTAGCTAGCCTCCAGGCTTCTGGGGAGTCCCCTCACTCCGCTCTCATCTGAGGGTAATAAGAGTTGCTACTGTATCTAATTTCACATGGACTCTAGACACTTGAATGATCTTTGAGGTAGACATTTTATCCTTTAAGACATCTCCCCATATTTATTACTATTAATTTAGTTATAACGAATGTAAATCAAATTAAACACCATTTAAGTAAAGAAACACACATTAAGGTCTTGGAGGACCTCATACTCGGTTCCTCCACTCTTCCTGTCTGGACTTAGGGTGTGTCAGCTTCCTGTGTCCTACACACGTGCTCTCCCACCGGATGCTCCACTGAACTCAGCGTGCAGAGCCTTTCCTGGGGCATCGTTACAGCTGGATGATTGAGTATCAGACTGGCAGCTTACAGCTTCCTCTCCCCATTGTTGGGCTGGCTCATCATCCTGCTCTCATTGTCACATGGTTGGCATTTCTGGTGGCCAGCTCCTGCTTGAGCCATCTCATTTTTTAGTATACATAGATTCGTGATCCAAGGGGCTCATGAATCACAAGCACTCCTTTCACTCAGGAAAGTCTAAGGACTGGAGGCTTCACCCCAGGAAGCAGAGACAAAGTCCAGGTATATGCTTTAGAACATGGGAGGCATGTTCTATGCATGGGCGGAAGGCAGGATGGAGGCCTTGCTCTTTTTGGTCCTGGTGCTGTTGCTCTAACTCATGGTACAGTAGCATATGTGACTGGCCTGAGCCATTCTAGCTTCGCTTTAGAGCACTGGTTCTGAACCTTCCTAGTGCTGCTACCCTTTAAAACAGTTCCTCATGAGCTGGGCGGTGGTGGCGCACGCCTTTAATCCCAGCACTCGGGAGGCAGAGGCAGGCGGATCTCTGTGAGTTCGAGACCAGCCTGGTCTAC
>NC_022013.1:3407575-3409326 GCF_000317375.1 Microtus ochrogaster | reverse complement strand
CGAGACCAGCCTGGTCTACAGAGCTAGTTCCAGGACAGGCTCCAAACCCACAGAGAAACCCTGTCTCGAAAAACCAAAAAACAAACAAACAAAAAAAAAAAACAGTTCCTCATATCGCATTGACAGCCTAACCATAAGTTATTTTCATTGATACTTCATAACTAATTTGCTACTGTTATAAATCGTAATGCAAATACCTGATGTGCAGATGGTCTTATGTGACCCCTGTGAAAGGGCCTGTAACCCCCAGAGGGGTCATAACCCACAGGTTGAGAACCACTGCTTTAGAGTAACTTAATTTAGTTGCCTAATAAGTAAGCTGACTGGGATTTTATAGCGACCTTCTATCAAATGAGTCACAGAGAGCATCCGAGCTTGCTTCTTTCACAGATGTGGTTTAGTAACTTTCTAGCATGCTCTTTGTACATAGAGGAAGCTGTTGGCTGAAGGTCCTCTTCTTAGGATAGTCCCAGAAACCTGGAGGAACATTGAGTATTCCTTTGGGATGAGCAGGTGTATGGAAGGAGCGCCTTCATCAGCCAGGATCACTCTCGTTTACAGGACCCGGTTTTATCATTGCATTGCCCTGGTTTGCGTGGCAGAAATGGTACAACTGGAGACAAAGCTGCACAATGACTTATGCTGACCTCCTTCCCATGGCAAGAGTTACAGGTCAGGAGACTGCATGCAGAGAGACTCTAGTAAAAGTACCTCTCCCGAATAGAGCCCCACCCTGCCCATCGCCCTGCAGTGCAGGCTGTGCTTAAACAATGGCCAGCCCACTGCCCTCCTGCTGTGCACTCCCTAAACTGTTCTTCCTCTTCTGTTCCAAGAGTGAATTCTTTCACCACCCCGCTGATTGCCTTCCCCACTACCACACCAACTGGCTACCAACCATACTGCATTTTCTGCACCTTGTGGTCTTGCTCCCATAAGACCTGAGGTCACACGAGCTGCAGCTTGGAAGGCCCTTTCCTTCAAACCTCATATCCTCAGTAACCGTTCGGGAATGTGCACTTCATTCTGGTGTGGTTTTGGCTTCTGTAGCAAGTATAGTTCTTGCCTTTCATTGCTTTGTCTTTATGCTTGTATTCATACAGGTGCATTTGTGTGAGTATGTGCATGTGTGTGCGTGTGCACATGGAAGCCAGAGGACTGTAGACGGAAGGCTTTTCTTGTGTTCATACAGGTGCATTTGTGTAAGTGTGTGCACGTGTGTCCGTGTGCACATGGAAGCCAGAGGACTGTAGATGGAAGGCCTTTCTCCATCTCAGCCCGACTCACTGGACCGGTTTCTCTCCACCCACCAGGTCCCCGGCTGCTAGTTCCCACAGCCACTTATGAAATAGTCGCTTTGAGACTTAATATTACTTACACTCATTTGGTCAATGGCTTAGGCCTCTTACTGACTAGCTCTAACTATTAATTAACCCATTTCTGGTAGTTTATATTTTACCACGAGGCTCATGGCTTGCTGGTAATGCTTGGACCTCTTTCTTCTTTGGCAGCTCCATGGCATCTCCTCTACCCAACCTATTCATTCTCTCTCTCTCTCTATTTCCCATGTAGCTTTACTCTGCTAAACCATTGGCCAAAATAGCTTTATTCATCAACCAATAAAAGCAATACATATTCACAGTATACAGAAGACCACCCCACATCAGAGGAGAGTGTTGGCTGTCTATTTATTTATTTATTTATTTATTTATTTATTTATTTATTATGTATACAATATTCTGTCTGTGTGTATG
>NC_022013.1:3385309-3407475 GCF_000317375.1 Microtus ochrogaster | reverse complement strand
CTGCAGGCCAGAAGAGGGCACCAGACCTCATTACAGATGGTTGTGAGCCACCATGTGGTTGCTGGGAATTGAACTCAGGCCTTTGGAAGAGCAGGCAATGCTCTTAACCACTGAGCCATCTCTCCTTAAAGCCTCTGTCTACCTTAATTTGGGGGACAAGTTCTCTCATAGGCCTTCAGCTTACGTCCCCAGTATGCTCAGCTGGTTTTTCTTTTCTTTTCTTTTTTTCTTTTTTGAAATAGTATTCCTCAGAGACTCATCCCTGTGTAATTAATGTTCTTATCCATGAACCATCTCCCCATCTGCTGGTATGGTGTCCCTAGTGCTCATCCATGTTATTCAGGCTGAATAATCTTGAACAAAAGCCTACCTTGGTTTTTGTCAGTCTCTTCATTTGTGCATGGAGCCCAGCCACTGCCACCTTTTGGCTTTAGTCACATTTGGCTTTAGTCCCTAGTGCTGCTGTGGATGTTGGTATGCAAGTTTTTGTTTGTTTGTTTAGGGACAGGGTCTCTCTATAAAGCCCTGGCTGGCCTGAAACTCCCTGTGTAGGTTAGACTGACCTTCACCTTACAGAGATGCCCCGTCTCTGCCTCCCAAGGGCTGGGGTGACAGTCATGGGCCACTAGGCCCAGATGTTTGCAACTCTCTTTTTAAGTCTCTGTTATTTGGGAATATAGACCCAGAAGTGGAATTGCTGGGCTTCATAGTTTAAAATTAATTTTTTTACATTTATTTATATTTTCTTCTTATTTATTTATTATGTATTGTTTTCTGTGTTTTGTGGGTAGAGATGGACCTGTCATAGTGCACACAAGGAAGTCAGAGGGTAACCTGCAGAACTTAGTTCTCTCCTTTTATCATGTGGGTCTCAAGTTACCAGACTTTGTACCAAGTGCCTTAGCTGCTTAACCATCGTGCCAACAACCCTCAGTAATTTTTTTACAAAAGAAAATAAATAATAAATCCAGGTTATTTAAATGTTTAAAATTTTATTTGTGCATGTGTTTGTGTGTGTGTACATATGTATAGGTCCCATGGAGGCCAGAATAAGGAGTTGGATCCCCTGGAACTGGAGCTGCCTGATGTGGGTGCTCTTGGGTCCTCTGCAAGAGCAGCTTGTTCTCTTAGTCACTGAGCCATCTCTCCTGCTCCCAAATTACTCTGTAGCAGTGGGGAGTTCTCAGTATGAGTTGCTGAAACAGAGCACTGTGTTTATCTGGTAGGGGACTGCCCCGTGAATGGCGTGCCCAGCAAGTAGATAAAGGCAGTGTCTTAATGTTCTATCGCTGGGAGGAGACACCATGACCAAGGCAACTCATAAAAGAAAGTATTTAATTGGAGGTTTGCTTACAGTTTCAGAGGGCGAGTCCGTTATCATCATGGCGGGGAGCATGGCACCAAGCAGGCAGGCATGGAGCTAGAGCAGTAGTTGAGAGTTGTATGTCCTGATCCACAGGCAGCAGGCAGTGAGAGAGCCACTGAGCCCGGGCTTCTGAAACCTCAGAGCCCCCACACAGCAACATACCTATTCCAGCAAGGCCACACCACACCTCCTAATCTTTCCAAAGAGTCCACCACCTGGGGACTACGCATACAAATACATGAGCATGTGGGGGGCGTTCCCATTTATACCGCCACATGCAGCTTGTTGGATACATTTCCAGTGGTCTCTGCTGGTCACTATCGGATACTTTTCCTCATTCATTTATGTATCCAGCGAGCTGCCTGGGAGGGTATGATGGTGTTTAAAAGCCGAAACCCAAGTTCCTCCAATTATCAGCAGAAGAAAATGCTTTACCATCTGTGCCTCAGTTTCCCCATGTGTACAATGAAGTTTAAATACAGCTTTACTTTAAGCATGGAAGTCATTCAGCACAGTGGCTGGTACACACACAGTACATGCTGCGGCTGCTGTTTGTTTATGTGGGTGTGGGGGTATGTAAGGGTGGAGATAGGGGTGTGGGGGTGTGTAGGGATGGGTGTGGGGGTAGTGTAGGGGTGCAGCTGGAGGTTGCGTGTGGCAAGGTGTGAGTGCTGAACCTGGAAAGCAGTGACTTTTAGCAGTTGGTTCTCTCCTTCTAACATGTGGTCCTGGGAATTGAACTCAGGTTATCAGGCAAGTCATCTCACTGGCCCTTCGAGCAGTTTTTATGCGGTACTAAAATAGGAATAATAGAAACTTTGTGGCGATCACAGGCTATATCTACACTCTTATATTGTATTACCGAGGACTACAAAATGGTACCACTTTTCTGAAATAAATACATAATGCCACTAGCCTAAAATCCTAGACACTTGTATTTTATCAGATAAATCTTTTTTGAGACAAGATTTCTCTGTGTTGCCCTTGCTGTATCTGGAACTAGCTCTTGTAGATCAGGCTGGCCTCAAACTCACAGAGATCCGCCTGTCTCTGCCTCCTGAGTGCTGGGATTAGAGGTGTGCACCATCACTGCCCAGCATCAGGCAAATCTTTCATTCCCAGGAAATAGCAGAAATGTGGGACTGGGATGTGGCTAGGGGTGGAGTGCTCGGCCTGCCAGCTTCTGGGGGTTCTCCTGCGTCTGCCTCCGTTCCCCCATAGGAGTTCTGGGACTGCAGGTGCACAGCACTGTGCCTTGTTATGAGGGTTCTGGGGATCTGAACTCAGGTCTTTCCCGGGCTTACACAGCAAGCACTTTGCCTGCTGAGTCATTTCTCCAGCCCCATATCTATAATTTCATAGCAAAATCTCTCCATTGCATATTTACAGTCCATGGGATGATTTACTGATATTTAAAATTTCTTTGTGCTTTTACAGTATTGACCAATCATTTTTCCTTGTTTGGCATTAAGCACTATTAAATAACTGTCAGCAGGAAAAAGCAGTAATTTTAGTTGGAAAAGGAAGATGCTAGAATCTGAGCTTCATAAAAGAGCCAGTTCCCCAAGGAAGAACCAAGCAGAGGGACCTGTCTCCTAGCTGTTGCGTGGTGGCTGGCCTTGGACTTGCCCTGGGGCTCTTTTGCCCAGCCTCTGTAGTCAGAGTTTAGTGTCCATGGATTCTGGGCAGTTTTTCTTTTTTTTTTTTTCTTTTTTTTTTTTTTTTTTGCTTGCATGCCTCACATCTTTGTGGCTTATTAAAGAGTTGCTGCCCAGGCCCTGTGGGGTTTGCTGGGAGAGTGTTTAATCACTTGCGATGAAAGCCAGCTAACTTTTGCTGGCTCCTGCTATTGGATCCCACTTTCCAGTCTTGTTAAATGTCCCTAGTATGCCTAAGGCAGACATACATGTCCTTGTAGTTCTGTGCATACATTTTTTTTTTCAAGAGTAAAAATAAACTTGCTTGCCTTTCAGGTTCAGAATTGATCCTGAGGCACACGCCTTGTCTGGACAGGGAGCCAGATGGTGTCTTGCCCCCTGCCGCGCTAATGAATATGGCTTAGCAGAAAACCTTCACTTGCTCTTGAGTCTTTTCTGCACCTTGAGACAACCCTGCTGCTCCGCCTGTTTGCATCCCTTTCCTTTTCTCTCCATCACTTGATTTTTTTTCAGAAGGAGAAAGAAATGACACCTTCTGGAATAATTTTCTATGAGTTGAATTAGTTTGATTAGGATTGTTATTGATCTGTATCCCTAAATAACAGTGTATCTATGGATGTGTATATGATAGCTTTATCATATGGAGAGCCGGCTCAGCAGTTAAGAACACTTGCTGTTCTCCCAGAGGACCTGGGTTTGGTTCCCAACACTCCCGTCAGTGCTGGATGGTGAGTTCCAGGTGAAGTGGGAGACCCTGTCTCTACAAACAAGGTGAGCAGCTCCTGAGAAATGGTACCCGCTGTGACTCCTTGCCTCTGCATGCATGAATACATCCATGTACACGTATGAACACATGCTCACACCCACATAAGTGTGTAGACTCTTGTGATCCAGTGTAACAGTTAAACTGAAGGAGCTGGAAAAGTACCTGGAATAGGGGGCTGTGTGGGTTTAAAGGATGGGTTGGGACTGGGAGCCTCTGCCTTGAGATCTTCTTTCAACATGAGCTCTTTTTTTTTTTAAGATGTATTTTTTTATTTTTGATATGTGCATGGGTGTGCATGCCATCTGGGTGCAGGTGCTCATGGAGGCTAGTAGAGCTTTCCACGTTGGAGCTCATGGAACTGGAGTGACAGGTGGTTGTGAGCTGCCTGATGTCCGTGCTGGGAACCAAACTTAGGCCATCTGGAAGAGCAGCAAGCACTCTTAACCACTGAGCATCTCTCCAGTCCCCTCTGTTTATAACAGCAGCCTCGCCTTCTCTTCCGCTGATGGGATTATATTACAGCCTTCCATGTAAGTGTTCGGGGCTGGGCTGCTTTTGACAATGAGCGAGTATAAAAGAGACAAAAATGGTTTTTGTAAGTGAGTGGCATGTGTGTGCAGCTCCGCAGCTACTTGAGAATGTTTTCTTGTGGCACATTAAAGTTGTCTTCAAACATTTTGGTTAACAGAAGGTAAAAATTAGCACTCCAGGAAACTTGCTTGCCTACCATTTCTGAGGAATTAATACTTCCATGTCTTCCAGAATTGGTGATAGATTTGAAAGTAAACATTACACTCCACTCTGGAGCTCTTAATGCTAAGCTATTATTTCTTAATTTAACTAATTTCCTAGGAATACTGTCTTCACAGGGCTGAGGCTCAGTTGGTAGAATGTTTGCCTAGCGCGCCTGAGGCCCTGGGTTCCATTCCTAGCACCACACAGGTAGCCTATCTATTGTTGGTACCTGCTAGCCTAGCACAGGAGAAGGAGGCAAAGGGATCACAGGTCCAGGGTCATCATCAGCTGCCCATAGCAAGTTTGAGGATAGGTGGGACCATGTGAGACCCATCTCAAAAAAGAAAAGCTTGCTACCTTCCTTTGCTCTCTGGTTTGTGCTTTGAGTGGTCCCTCTTTGCCCTCTTATCAGAGGCTACTGTACTGTCTGTGGGCTGAGCAGACTCAGAAGCTTACCAACCCCAGGAACAAAGATTCCTGTGATGGACTGGAGCCCTGCTGAGACTCAGGGTAAACTGGTAGCGCCCCCGCTCCCCCACCAAACAAGCTTGGAAAGCTAACTCTCCTTCATTCTATCCCAGGGCTATTGGCAGTGGAGACTAGTGTGTCCAGCCTGGCTGGGTGTGGCTGTTTGCTTACCCCACCCTAATTCCCTTTCCTTGGTAACTTGTTTTTCCCCTGCTGTTTCTGGGGGCCGAACATTTATTTTTTGTTTGTAAAGACAGTGATTTGCCTTCCATCCCAAGAGCTGGTCTAGTAACTTCTCTTGTTAATGTTACAGGAGCTCCCCTTTCCATCGCCATCTCAACTACAGGATCGTTTAAATTTGGTTGTGTGTGTGTGTGTGTGTGTGTGTGTGTGTGTGTGTTTTATAAATATTTTTCTTTTCTCCTTTTTTAAAATTGAAAATAGATTCTTCTTTCAAACAAAACATCCCGGCCACAATTTTCCCTCCCCCTACTCCTCCCAGCTTCCCCCAAGAACCCCTCTGTCCCCCGTTTCCACTCCCCCTCCATCTCCCATCAGAAAAGAGCAGGCCTCCAAGAGACAACAACCAAACACACACGATAAACAAAATACAGTTCAACGAGGCAAAAGCTCCCACACCGAGGCTGGACAAGGCAACCCAGCAGAAGGAAAAGAGTCCCAAGAGCAGAAAAAGGGTCAGAGTCCCACAACAGTTAGAGGAGCCCCACAAACACACCAAAAACACATGGAGGATCTAGAACAGACCCACTCAAGCCACGTGCTTGCCCCCTCAGACTCTGTGAGCCCATGTGAGCCTTACTTGATTCAGTGGGACATGTTCTTGTGGTGTCCTCCACCTCTGACTCCTGCAGTCTTCCCACACCCTCTTCTGAGGGAGGGACATGATGGAGACCTCCCATTTAGACTTGGTTCGAGATAATGTCTGGTTGTGGGTCTCTGCACCAGCTTCCATCTCCTGCTGGCAGGAAGCCTCTCTGATGACAACTGGACAAGGCTCTGGTCTGTGAGTATAGCAGAATATCACTAGGAACCCTTTCATTGACTGTTTTTTCTTTTTTGATTAGTCACGTTTAGTTCACCCCTAGGTGTCTGGGTCATCCAGTTGGTTCCTTGCCACCCAAGCAGCGTCAGTCCTTGGCTCCCTCTTGTGGAGTGGGCCTCAAATTAAGTCAGACATTGGTTGGTCACTCCCACAAGCTCGGGGCCACTATTGTTCCAGCTCATCCTGCAGGCAGGACAGATAGTTGGTCAAAGGTTTTGTGGCCAGGTTGGTGTTCGTGTTTGTTTTTTGGTAGTCTGCAGAGTACCTTCCCTCTAAGGGGCTAAACAAGGGGTGAAGGCTTCATGCGGGCATCAGCTTCACACTCAGTGAGCTGTGTGGATGGCATCCTTGGCCATGCGGGGCCCACTGTCAGTTTTCAGAGACCAACGCTCTGACCTAGCATCAGCCTGGTTTGCTTAAGGATCTCCTTGGGACATCCAAAACCATCAACTCAACTTTATGCAACCCGGTCCTACCACTGGAATCCTTGCCTGGTTACAAGAAATAGCCAGTTGAGTTCATCTCCCCCAGTGCTAAGATTCCTCACTGGAGTTACCCTCAGATTCTAGGACGTTTCCTCTGCGCTAGGTTTCTACCTCTCCCCAAATGCCCCCAATTCCATCTGTCTCTCCTCACACCCTCTCCTTCCATCCCAACACCCCCAATCCCCTCCACTCCCATCTCCACCCGCCTCCAGTCCACCTGCAAAACCTATTTTATTTCCCTTCCCAGAGAACCTTAAGTTGTCCCTCAGCTTCCACATGCACACAATGCACACACACACACACACACACACACACACACACGTGCACCTACACACATACATGCTTATACAGACATATATAATGTGTGTGCACATACATGCTTATACATACATATACATATAATGTGTGCACATACATGCTTATACATACATATACATATAATGTGTGCACATACATGCTTATACATACATATACATATATAATGTGTGTGCACATACATGCTTATACACACATATACATATGTAATGTGTGTGCACATACATGCTTATACATACATATACATACATATATAATGTGTGTGCACATACATGCTTATACATATACATATATAATGTGTGTGCACATACATGCACACATACAAACACATGAAAGGCCTGGAGACACAGGGCGATGGGTGTGGCGAAGCAAGTGAAATTAGCATTGAGAATGGTGAGAAGTCAGGGTGGTGGAGAAAGGTGGGTACATTTCAGCTTCCTCTTGAGTGAGCTTGGAGTCATTGGGATAAAAGAACAAAGCCTCATGTGGCTGCATGAATGGCCATGTGTCTCTGTCGGTGGCATGATTCTGAGGTACCAACTTGTTCATGGACAGTGGAGTTCCGAGTCCTGGTTTATAAATCTTATTTCCTTCCTAGAAGTGACAGGCTATGTCATAGTCTTTGTCTGAATAGATTTGTCCCTTACCATCATGGCCTGTATAGGCCGGGGCTGACGGATGGTAGCTGCTGTGCAGGAAAGCTGGGCCACAGTACCTGCCCCTCTCTGCTGTTAGTGAGCATGTGTGTATGTGCACAGTGTGCGTGTGAGCATGCACGCACATGCTTGTGGAGGCCACAGGACAGCCTCACATATGCTCTCCAGGAGCTAATTTTTTTTCAGGTATGTGGTATGCATGTATCTATGTATGTGTGTGTGCTCCTCACTGCAGATTTGTATATGTATGTGCGGAGAAGTGAGGTTGATACTGAGAACTGTCCTGAGTTGTTCTTCCATTTTTCTTTTTGAGGCAGGGTCTCTCAGTCAAGCCTGGTATGGCTAGTCTCACAACAGTTCCCTGTCTTTGACTTCCAAGACTGCATTTACAAGTGGGCCAACAAGCTCACCCAGAATTTACTTGGGTTTTCAGGGGGGTCTGAACTCCCATTCCCGTGCTTGCAACCCTAACCACTGAGCCGTGTCCCCACACTGGTTTTTCCATTTGTTTTTGATAGAATCTTTCATTGAAACCTGGAACTCACCAAGTATGCTAGGCTGCTGAGCCCACCTGCCTGTCTCTGCCTACACAATGATGCGAATCTAAGCATGTGCCACCATGTCCAACTTTTCTTAACCAGTTTCAGGTATTTGTATTTGTAGAGCTGGCGCTTTAGGACTGAGCTGTCTCCCCGACCTTGGGAGACACTGTGTCTCCATCCTTACTGGGTAAGGACACAGGTAAGGGAATGAAGATGCCCGAAGAGCTCTGGCCCCCTGGGGGGCTCCCTCCCCCTTTCCTTCCCCATTAGGGAATGTGTCTGTTGTCTTTTCTCTCTCCCTCCGCTGCTCTTGTAAAGCCTCATCAGAGCTCATAAACAGGCAGCTCCTGTGTTCACAATGTGAACTTGACAATAAGAAAGTGCCCTAGTCCTCCAGAAGGTAGTTTTGATTTAAGAAAAGCAAATTTTTGTTTCTATATTGGGAACTTCCATATTAAGCTTTCTTATGTGACTACCTTCATTTATTTTTATTAGTGTGTGTGCATGGGAGGTGCATGTGGGTGTGCATGCCAAGGCAAACGTGTGGGAGTCAGGATAACTTTGTGGAGTTGGTTCTCTCCACTGTGGGTCCCTGGGATTGAACTCGGGTCTTTAGGCTTGCATAGCAAGTATTTTTCTTTACCTGTCGAGCCATCTCACGGGTTCTACAACTCTTAATGAGGAGGCTCTGTGTGCTTGTTCTTGTCCGGAGAGCTGTGCGCACGCCGCGGAGAGGATGTGGTCTTTGCCCTCTGTAGTGCTCTTTAGTCAGGGTGAGTCAGGTTGTCTGTGAACCAGTGCGTATGATTGTGTGATAAATAATAACAAAAGTAAAATCAGGCCCCAGGGAGTGTACAAAGAAATGCCAGCTGTCATCTGGAAGGGGCGCTTTCTGAGTTGGGGGGGCTGAGGGTAGAGCACTAGAACCCTCTCTTATGTTTGAGATGTAATGAACCAATTAGTTTCTCTGTCTCCTATTTAAAATTTTGTGTTGTGTGTGTGTGCGTGCGTGTGTGCGTGTGTGTGTGTGTGTGTGTGTGTGTGTGTGTACCACAGCATGTCTGTGGTAGTCCAAGGTTCCCTTCTTCACCACACATGATGGCGAGAGCAGCCTTCACCTGCTGAGTTATCTTACAGGCCTGGAATCTTTGGTCTTAAACAACCCAGGTCATTCCAGTATTGAGGTCAGACTCCTCCCTTTGGAGCTAGGTTTGTACAGACTGCATTCTCGGGCAGTGTTCTTAGCAGGGAGAAAATACCCACAGCTTGCTTATTCTGATGTTTAAGAACAGTTGGTTTTCTTTTTAAGCTGAAGATCTGTAATAAGAAGGAAAAAAATCATATTCCCCAGAGACTCCCCTGTAAGATCGTTGAGGTCGTGTTGAAATGAATTTCCAGAAAAGCACTGCTCAGGATTAGAACTCTGACTGTGAGGAGTTGGAGCAGTGCAGATCCAGAGCAGAGTTATCTCGGGCCGTTCTTACCCCACTTTATAGCCATTCCTTGCCATTTCAGGGTCTGACCCGACATCTTTGTGACTGTTATATAAAACCTTTAGCAATGTATTAACTTATCAGACCTCCACCTTCCCCAGCCTGAATCTAAGAATGCCATCAGATAGCGTCTGAGGCCTATCGTGGAGACATCAGATGTTACTGTCATTGCTCACCCGATGCGGTACCCTTCAAAGTAATGCCTTGCGACTTTCTCTTTTTGGCCACTATAAAAACCTTATGGGAGGCAGAGGCAGGCGGATCTCTGTGAGTTCGAGACCAGCCTGGTCTACAAGAGCTAGTTCCAGGACAGGCTCCAAAACCACAGAGAAACCCTGTCTCGAAAAAACCAAAAAAAAAAAAAAAAAACCTTATGAAACTGCTTCCTCGTGGGTGCATGGTATCCGGGAGAACTGAACCTTTGTTCCTGGGTCACGCTCGCTCATTCTTGGCCCCAGAATAAATCATCTTTTATTCCCTTTGGCGTGAAAGCTGCGTTTTGTTGATTTCCTTCTTCCCTCTCCACTTCCTGGTTCCTTCGCTGTCCTCTTTGTCTTTGCTCCTGGGCACCGGCAACCGCTCTACCATAGAGAGACCTCAGAGCTCCGCTCACTTTGACATTCCGGCTGGTGGATGAGGGCCCATATAGAGCTGGACACTGCAGCAAACTGTAACCTCTGCACTTCTGAAGCCAGATAGAAAGCAGTCAAGAGAAGCCCAGAAGCTGAGGGGGCAGCTAACCTGGTGTGCGCAACTGTGAAGAACTAGAGACTGTCTCAAATGGGGCAAAAATGAGGATCATACACTTGAGGTTGACCTCTGACCCCCACGCGCATGCTGAGTCTCTCTCTCCCTCTTTCTCTCTCTCTCTCTCTCTCGCGCACACACACACACACACACACACACACACACACACACACATATACACAGATCCCTACCCCCATCAGACATACACAAATACTTTTTAAAAAGTGGCCATTGTGGTGTATTCTTATAACCCAGAACTTAGGAGATGGAGATAGGATCATATCCATCTTCCAATACATAGCAAACTCCAGGTCAACCTGAGATATAAGAGATCCTGTCTCAAATTCGAAAAAAAAAAAAATCCCCTCCATCCCCCCCCCCCTCAAACCCAGAATGTGGGAATGTGTTTTTTCTGAAACTCTAGGGCAGTGGTTGTCAACCTGTGTGTCATAGCCCTGGGGTGGGGCGGGGGGCGGGGTGGTATCAAACAGCCCTTTCCCAGGGACCGCATGTCAGTTATTTATATTATAATTCATAACAGTAGCAGAATTACAGTTATAAAGTAGCAGCGAAAGTAACTTTATGATTGGGGGTCACTGTAGCATGAGGAACTGTACTAAAGGATCGCAGCGTTAGGAAGGCTGAGAACCACCCCTCTAGAGCCAGCCCTCAGCAGCAAGGGTGTGCAGAGGCTCCAGAAGAGGCCTGGGACCTCCAGGCTGTGTGCCCCTCTCTTCTGCTTGGAGCTCCGGACAAGCCACGCCCACTGCTTCAGATGCTTGAGGGTGGAAGATGGAGCTCCTTAGACCCTTCCTCCACTAATGTCTTTGTGAGTTGCTGGGAGTGTCCTGGGCCAATAGGCACATGAAGAAACGATCTTGTACCTGCCCGGAAATCCTTTCTTCATTTGAGAAATATAGCAGTGGCAACTTTATCGCAGACTCAAGCCCTCTACTGCGCATGCGCGGGATGCCTTCTGCTGCTTTGTGAGGGCCCGCACTCATTCACGCAGAACCACCACTCTCCTCTCGCAGGACTTTTCTTAGGTATTTCTGCAGTCTACTGGAGAATCTCTATCTCCAGATCACCCCTCGTGCTCTTGATGCCTAGCACCTGTTGGATTGGATGGCCCCCACCCTCAGCCTTTGGGAGAGTCTTGCTATCTTGAAACCATTAATAAAAAGAAGAATGAACACAGACACTTTACAGGTATAGTTGGTTTATGGGGTCCTGGGGGCCAACCAAGGGCTTCATAAATGCTGGGCACTCTGACTGAGCTATGTCCTAAGGCCACATACTCACCTTTTAATTTTTATTATTATAGTTTTACATTGTGTGTGTGTTGGGGGGGAGGAATGGAGAGGGAGAGAGAGTATATGTATTTGGAAGTCCAAAGGCAGCTAGCAGGAATCTCTCTTCTTCCTCCATGTGGGTCCCAGCGATCCAACTCAGGTTGTCAGCTTTGGTGGCAAGCTCCTTTTCCACCAAGCCATCTCGCTGGCCCCACGTAGAACCTATCTTCTCTTTAGAGGAAAGGGAATGCAGCTGCTGTTGGCCTTCCCTGTCAGGATCATTTCCTCTTGTCCCTACTGGAAATGTTAATTTGGGCTGAGATGCCTTTCTTGTATGCTGTGTCCCCTGCGCCCTGGGCCAGTGCGATTAGATTTCAGGATGTTGGGTACAGAGACTCAAAACTTGGTGGGTTAGCAAGTAGCATGGAGCCCTGGGGCTGAGGGAGAGCAGCGATAAGAAGGAACAGAAACTAGATACAATGAAGGGTGAAGATGGTGGCCGGCCAGCTGGCGGAGAAGGGACACTGGACATCCAAAAAGAGAAGAAAGCAAGAGAGAATGAGAACCAGTCCTGGGAATGGGAGGGGGGTAGGTGCGTGCGTGCGTGCGTGCGTGCGTGCGTGCGTGCGTGCGTGCGTGTGTGTGTGTGTGTGTGTGTGTGTAGGAAATGACTACTCCAGAAAGCTCAAGACAAGAACTCAGATAAAACTTTAAGATGTCTTGACACACTGACCTTGAATTATAAAACTGCCCAGTCAACAGATGTGAAGTTATTGAGCTCTTCCTGTGTTTCAGGTCCCAAAGACACTTATTAAGGTTCCTTAATAAGTGTGTCTCCAGAGCTATCAGGATTAGAGTCTGGACTTCGGTAGCCCCAACAAGCTAGGATTAGTCACCATTCTCAATAGACCAGTTAAACAAGACTTAGTGAGAGGCAGAGATTTACTCACATTAGGGAGAGGAGGAAACAAAGAGGGCCAGTGACCCCACAATTCCAAATTCGGGGTCCTGATATGAGGTTTAGGCTTAAAGAGAGAACAAGAGGCATGCACAGCCAAGCTTCCCTAGTCAAGATGCCGTCCCTCCATCACTGACCTAGCGTTGTCTGGGCTCCTGTGGTCTAGGGAGTTGTCAGAACTGTGTGAAAGGGAGAAGATGCTGATGAGGAGGACCCAGCATGGAGCCCAGGAATCTGGATAAGGCAAATTCTGGAAGAAGTCAGCCCTGAACACCGCAGGGTGCCGCAGGCTGACCAGTGCTATAAATAGAAGTTAGGGAATGGTAGGAAGCCAGTAGCTAGACACACCCGCAGAGAAGAACTGACTGGGACACTTTCAGGTGTCCATGCTGCCGCTGGAAGTGATTCTAGTTCCCGTTAGCATATAGGACCCTAAGTTTTTACATTGCCTTAATTGTGCTGGACTCGATCAGCTTGGTGAGTAAACCCCATTGACCTTTGCGGATGGAGTAGATGCATTTTGATTGTCATTAAGGGGGGATTCTCTCAAACGAATGGCAGTTCTTTGTCCCCCCCTCTTAGGTTTTCCTTAGGAATTACTCTATAGCTTCCTTAAGACCTATCCTGCTGAATCTTAACCATAGTATTAGCTATCACAGTAGGAGGGTCCCCTTGGCTAAAGAAGACCCCAGATGTTGGTGTGACTCACGGGAGTAGATTAGCTCTACCTTCATCTTCTTCTTCCCCTTTCTCCCACAGGACTCCCTGACCCTGGCTCAAATCTACAGCGATAGTTATTATCAGTTGTTTTGTTCCCATGTGGTTCACTCCTGCCTGCTATCTTACCAACCCCCGGAGGTTGGTGCCTATAGGCTTGGCAAAATGACTTAGCATGGCTCAGAGGAGTTTAGCTTGTATTCTTGGGCTTGAGTGTCAAAATTCAACAAAAGGCCACGAATCTCTGCCAGCCAGGGCACATCTTATTTTAAGGTAAAAGGAACTTAAGGTATATTTTGAGAAGATTTTGTGCTTGTCTTTCTAGTGATTTCTGCTCAGGAAGATAGGTGAAGAGCCTCAGGGACACAGCAAAAGTGCGCTTTATTCTGGAGCTTTCTGAATCTTGGTGTCAGTTTTTCTTTCTTTTTTATTTTATGTGTTTACGTGTTTTCTTTGCATGTATGTCTAAACAGTGTGCATGCCTGGCACATGCTGAAGTCAGAGGTGAGGACTGGGTTCTCTGGAACTGAAGTTACAGATGGTTGTAAGCCACCATGTGGGTGCTGGGAATTGAACCCTGGACCTTTGTAAGAACAAGTGCTGTTAACTGATAAGCCAACTATCAAGCCCCTCTTGGTTCAATTTTTTAAATGTATCATTTTTAAAAAAAATTAATGACATTTATTTTGTGTGTGCTCACGTGTACATATGTGGATGAGTACATGCAAGTTTGCATGTGCGCTGCAGGGCATTTGTGAAAGTCAGGGAACAACTCGCAACTTATAGGACTGAGTTCTTTCCTACCTTATAGGTCCCGAAGTTTGTCAACAAGTGACTAGCCACTGTTCTTCAATTAAAAAAACAAAACGACAAATAGACCCATGTTTTCTAAGGAGACAAGTATTTTCAAAAGTCCATCACCATTTTTCAATAGTCTATATTGTTACCAATACTAGTCAGTGTATGAGTTGCATACATGGTCAGTCTTCATCTTCAGCTTGGCTGGATTTAGAATCTCTAGGAGACACTTCTGGGCTCATCGGTGAGGGCATCCCCAGAGCAGTTGAGCTGAGCAGGGAAGGCCACCATGAGTGCGGGACTGAAGGGGAGTGGGGAGACAGAGAGATAGACAAACAGACAACTGGGAGAGAAAGAAAGCCGAGTACCAGCATTCATTGCTCTTCACTTCCTGACGGGGGTTGTCATGTGACCAGCTGTCTCGCTGTTCCTCCCCTCTTGCCTTCCCCTCCACAACTGACTGCATCCAAAAACCGTGAGCCAAAGTACCCAAGATGCTATTGTCGGGTCTTTGTCCCAGCAAGGAGAAAAGCAATCAATGTACTTACAGATTTATTCTAAATAAACTCAATTAATTTGGTCTCACTGTGCTCAGCAGCATATAGAAATGAATGAATTAGAAAAGTTTGGTAATGGCCAGATATGTGCTTAATGAAAGGAATAAAGAGAGTTTGTGTATTATGTGTTCCACTGCACAAATGCACTGTGCATAATACAGAAATGAAGTGTATTAGACCATGCTGACTGTTCAAGGCATGTTGGATCCTAGGGAAATGGGCGTTCGATGATCTCTGGTCAGAATTCTGTATAGTTAGCACAGGGGTGGGGGGCATGGGGTGGCCGAGCTAGCTGTTTAGAAACACTTTAGTAGAATATCTGAAAAACAGAGATTGGACGTGTCTTTATTTCAAGCTTTAAGAAACCGGTCTTCCCCACCCTTCTCTGCTACTGGGTGTCAGGCTCCCCCTTCATGCAAGCTGGGTTAGTTTCCTTTTCATTTGGCTACATTCCTAGTTCCCAAACCTTGGCCTTTGTACCACTAAAGAAAAGCTAAGAAGTTACATTTCTCCAAGTCCCCAGCAGAGTCTAGGCAGTCTTGAAACTCAGTATCCAGGAAGGCAAAAGTTAAATGACAGTAGCCACATCCTGTATGCCCGCTAGACTGAACTTTGCGAGTGACAAGACCTCATACAGACAGGCTAGCAGGAAACTCCTATGTAGCTGAGGCTGATCTTATTGTCTGACCCTCCAGCCTCTACCTTCAAAGTGCTAGAATTACAGGCAACACCATGCTTAGTTTCTATAGTGCCGGGGATGGAACCTGGGTTTCCTGCATGATAGGCAAGCATCCTACCCTACCGACTAAGCAATGCCCCAGCCCACTTTAAATTTTTGTGCTATAGTCTTTAGTAAAACAGTATCTTACTCTCAGCCTTTAGAGACAGCTAAGACAACAACAACCAGGAGAATCCCTAAGGAAAGGGCTCCTTGGGGTGACTGGCCTCTGTGCAGGTGTCCTGGGGGAGGAGTTGCTGGCCGTTCCTGTTCCTTCATGGAAATGGAAAGACCAGACTTGCCCAAGCACCCCGAGTCCCTGGCACTCACTTGCCTCTCATTTCCTTTTGTTGGGGGTAAATACAAATGTTGGGTGATGGGGCCGGAAGGGTCGCACACAGGATTAGCATGTTTGTCTGCAACATACATGCCCTTAAAATGTCGAACTTGCTTTCCAGAGTCATCTCTTACCCAGGCCTTAGAGAGTGGTAGATGGGAGCTTTCTGGGAATTTGGATGTCTCTAACTTCCACTAAGCTTGATGATCAGGCTGGGGCGCTGACTCAGTAGCTGAAGTGCTTGCTGCTTGTTGCTCAAGTTCTAGCCCCAGAACTCTCAGAAAAACAAAACAAAACAAAACACCCCCCCCCACCCAAAGGTGTGCATTCCAGCATTGAAAGGAAACAGGCTGATCTCTGGGGCTCTTGGTCAGTCAGCCCCTCCTATTTGGTAAGCTCCAGGGTGTGACAGTTCTGGTTGTCTCTGAGTCTACATAAGCATGCAACACACACACACACGCACGCACACACACGCACACACACGCACACGCACACACACACACACACACACAACCTCAAGGAACTAGTTTTCCTAAAAAATCACAGGTGTCCCTCATGTTTCCATCTGTTACAGCTGCCCCCCTTCATTTCTGCTTCTCCAGAAATACTTCCCTCCTTCAAGGAGACGGGAACATGTCCCTAAGACCTTGAAACTTGCAAGTTTCCCAAGTGATAGCCAAAAATGACTCCGCTGCTCCTTTGTTGAACTTCACCGACAAAACCAACTGCAATCTGCTGAATTTGCCTGTGCAGAAATGCTTGTCTCACCTTGCCCTTGACTTTGAGCTTCCTCCTGGGGAGAAGCTTTGTCTGGATGGGTCTTTTGGAGACCAGTTGTTTGCATTTTGTTGGTAGGGAGCCAGTGTCCTGACTGGGGTAAAAGCATCTTTTTGCATAAGGCTCCTCTCACTTCCCTTGAATACAAAAGTGATGTGTGTGTGTGTGTGTGTGTGTGTGTGTGTGTGTGTGTGTGTGTGAACACAGGATGATTGGGATGAATTTGCAGGATGATAGTCAGGTATCCTGATCGGGGAACCCGCTGTTTGTCTAATCAGAGTTTTGCCTAGCTTTGGAAGCTTGAGAACACGGGATGGAGACCCCTCTCCTGCCTTCAGAGCTTACTTTCTAAGATGCAAAAGGATTGACCTCTGGTGTCCACCCCAGCTCCCCCACAAGCCAAGCATGATGACACTACTCTGTAATTCTGGCACTTGGGAGGCAGAAGGAACAGGTTCAAGAACACTGTGGACTCCATTGTGAGCTGGAAGTTAGCATGGGATTCATGAGACCTTTTGAAAAATCAAATCAGGGCCTGGAGACCTGGCTTCGCAATTAAGAGCACTTGCGTCTCTTGCAGAGGACCTGGGTTCAGTTCCCAGCACCCACATAGTCGTTTTCAACCATCTCTAACTCCGTTTCCAGGAGATTCAGTTCCCTCCTCTGACTTCTGCAGGCACCAGGCACACTCATGATACACATACACACATGCAGGCCAAACATACATTCACATCAAATAAATATTTAAAACAATTGACTCCTACGAGTGTAATTGGTGCAGCCTGAATTTGTGTGTATTAAAGCTGGTATTTGTTGAAGAGCAGTCTGTAACAAATGGCAGGTGGCTGTGTGAAGCCTGTTTCATTGTGGTCTTGGGAGATCAAGCAGGATTTCCAAGTTCTGAGTGGGCAGTTCTCATGCTGCCATCCGGTACTCCTGTAGGACTCAGGGATCGTTAAAAAGAGAGAAGTAGCTCATGGCCACTGGCCAGGCTAAACAATCATAGAGCTATGTTAGCATTTCTTAATAAGGACTCTGGGTCGTTAGCTGAGGCAGGGGCATGTTGGAAGGACTTGCCATGTAAAGTACTAAAGGAAAATTAAAGCTTGACCAAGAAATAGATACTGCTGGTCAGAGAAACGAGCTAAGGGCTCCAGATCTCCTTCACCCAAGTAGGGTGTCATTCATCCTCCTGCTGTTTCTGGAGACAGTTCACTCATAACGTAGGAAGTGGTTAATGGAGGTGGGCTGGCCATTGTCCTTGATGCTGTGCTACCTGACACTTTTACTTTACATCTAAAGGGTGACCTTCTTGGTTTCTCAGACAGGAATGTAGGAATGGGTGAATGAGAGAGTCATGGAAACGTGAGGCAGAGTGCACTTATGGCTCTCTGTTTGACACTGGAGGTCTGTATAAAGAGCGCTAGTTGTCCTATGGCTATATATAAATATCTATATCTATCTATCTATCTATCTATCTATCTATCTATCTATCTACCTATCTATCATCTATCTATCTATCTATCTATCTATCTATCTATCTATCTATCTATCATCTATCTATCCTGGTTATCTTAACACCATGTGGATTCATGCGAGAGGAAAGCCTCCCTTGAGGAATTTCCTAGATCAGGTTGGTCTGTGGGCATGACTGTGGGGGACTGTCTTGACTTCTAGTTAATGTAAGAGGCCCTAGCCTATGATGGGCAGCACCATTTCTTAGGCAGCTGGTCCTTGGCTATATATGAAAGTCAGCTAAGCACTGGCCTGTGAATAAGCTATCAAGCATCTTCTTCTAAGATTCTTGCTTCTAGGCTCTTGCTCCAACTTCCATCGGCTCTGGATTTTGACCTAGAAGTATAAGCTAAACAGACCCTTTCCTTCTCCGATTTGCTGTCGGTTAGGTTAGAGTGTTTTATCACAGCAGCAGAAAGGCAAACTAAAAACCTGCTTGGCGGAAACACCATCTTCAGTGGGACAACTGTGCATCTCCTGACCTTAATTAACTGTCTTTGTGATTATTCAAGGAAGGTTTTAGTGTATCCGTTCTATAAAGTCCTGGGGGTGGGGCGTGGTAGAACTCTTGGTGGAGAAAGCTGGCAGATGGATCTTGATTTGGGTACAAGTGAGTTGGACAAATGCCTGCGTTTGGGGAGATGTTTGCAGACTTTCATGCTATTGCTGGCGCTACACACATGCGATGGTTGATACTGCCAACTTGTCAGGATCTAGAATCACCTTCCGGTCTGGGGCTAGTGAGGTACCATAATGCTTCTGGAATGCTCTTACCATAGAAGGTTCTGGAGATTCAAGCAGGAATGTGCAGGCTGTGCCTTTGAGAAGTCCAGATCAGGGAGACAGACATAGAACAGAAATTTTGGGCCAATGGGCTTTGGCCGGAGGGGAACAAAAAGGGCTATCGCTTGTTTCAGTGTAAGGGGACGCAGGGATGCCCCTGACATGTACATAGATGAGAGACATCTTTATAATAGAGTCTGGTCTGTGGCTTTCCCAGGTTTCCAACCTCCCCAGAGAGCTATCTTGATTGCCCTTCAGACTCAACTCTATAGTGTCTCTTGTGTTTAAAACAAATAGGTTGAATATTTTCTTGCTTGGGTATAGCCTGTTGAGATGGTTCTGTAGCTCTGCCCTGGCTGAGAACTCCTGCTTCTCACTCAGTTGATGTAAACAGACACTACTTTTGTTTCCCGACTGCCCAGACCTGAATAACACAGAGAAACTATATTAATTACAACACGGTTTGACCAACAGCTCAGGCATATTTCTAGCTAGCTCTTTCATCTTTAATTAACCCATTTCTATTCATCTGTGTATCACCACGAGATTGTGGCTTACCGGTAAGGTTCTGACATCTTTCTCCTTTAGCAGCTACATGGTCTCTGCCTGTCTCCGCCTTTTTTTCTCCCTGCATTCAGTTTAGTTTTCCCACCTACCTATATTCTGCCCTGACATTGGCCAAAACAGCTTTATTCATCGGCCAGTAAAAGCAACACATATACCGAGGGAAATCCCATATCAAGCCGAACCTCCCTCCCATCACTTTCTGTCTTTGTGAGCAATTCTCCCCCTCTAATTTCCTGTAGCTCAGACTGGCCTTGAACTTGCTCTATTGCTCAGGATGACTTTGAGTTTCTGATCCTCCTGCCTTTACTTCCTGTTGCGGAGATTACAGCTATGCTCTGTCACATCCAGTTTATACAGCACTAGATGGAACCCAGGGTTTCCTGTATACCAAGCAGGTACTCCGTCAAAATGAAATGCATCCTCAGCCTGACGTGCTACCTTTTAAAATAACATTATCCCTTCAAGATCGAAAAGCCAAAGTATCATCACTATATATATATAATACACCCCCTCCCCCCCCACACGTAAAATAGAATTAACTCTATCTGAAGATTTAAAGGATGAATAAGTATTATTTCATAAATTATTTATATTGTGTGTCTCTCTGTGAAGGTATGTACACATGAGTGCAGTACCTGCAGAGGTCAGAAGAGGGTTCCAGTCCCCTGAGGGTTAGAAGGAGCTGTGAAGGCACCTGATGTGCACGCTAGGACATGAACACAGCTCTTCTGCCCAATCAATATACACTCCTAATTGCTGAGCCATCTCTCCATGCCTCAATTTCTGGCTTTCTTGATTTGAGATTTTTGCAGAGGGGAGAAGCAGTAACTTTGTAATATAGGTGCTTTCTGTTTAGACATGTTGAACAAAACCTCCCTGCGAAACTAGAATGTGCTAGCAATCATCTCATTTATTGCCCCTCCCCCCCTTGGCTAGATACTTTCTGAATTCTGACTCATTTTTTTTTTCATATTCTTTTGCTTTGGAGTCAAATAAACTTGGGCTTAGATTCTGTGCTCACTCACCTGGGTGAGTTTGGAAGCAGCATCGGCTCATTCTCTGACCCTCATATGTTGAATAAACAGTGCATTTTTTTTAAACATTAAAACGAAATGAGACATAAGAAATTATTTGAATGCTGAAATGACTGGCGTAAGTAGGAGACTCCACCTTGGCTTTGTGTGACAGACTGTGTTGAAAACTTAGGCACAACTAAAAATGTATGGTATAAAATTACCTGTCTTGGTTCTTTGCCTGTAGCTGGGATAAAATCCCTGGACAAAAGCAACTGGAGGAAGAAAGTGTTTATTGGGCTTACAGTTTCAGGCTGTATGTAGTCCATCGTGGCAGGGAAGTTAAAAAACCCGATCTGGCCTAGTAGTGGTAGAGCACACCTTTAATCCCAGCACTCGGGAGGCAGAGACAGTTGGATCTCAGTGAGTGGGCAGCCTGGTCTACAAGAGTAGTTCCAGGACAGCTCGGATTGTTACACAGAGAAACCCTGCCTTGAAAAACCAAAAAAGAAAAAAGAAAGAAAGAAGGAAGGAAGGAAGGAAGGAAGGGAAAGGAAGATAGAAAAAGAAAGAAAGAAAAGAAAGAAAGAAAAGAAAGAAAAGGAAAGAAAGAAAGAAAGAAAACAAACTGAACTGGTCTTGTTACTTGCACCATGGAGAGCAGAGATGATTGAACTCCTGTGTATCTGTCGGTGCTAATCTCACTCCCTGCACCTTCTTACAGTTCCAAATCCCCTTCCTAGGAAGTGCTTCCACAGTGGGTGTGGCATTCCCACCTCAATTAACAGACAGGAGATAACACCTTACAGACAAGCTCACAAGCCAACCTGACTAGACAGTCCTATGGAGACCTCGTTTCCAGGTTATTCTATGGAAAAGACACAGCTCTTAGGAGGAACTCTATGGCAAAGACTGCACTGAAATATGCTACATGGAGCTGGGTTGGTGACCCAGGTAGTGGGGACCTGAGTTGAGCGATCCTCACATGTAACAAGCGAAAGATGATGGCATGTGCTTGGAATTCCTGCGCTGAGGAGGCAGAGACAGGAAGATAGATCCCCAGGGCTCCAGGACCAGCTGTCCCAGGCTTCTCAGCAAGCTCTGTACCTGAGAGAAAATGTGTCAAAAAAAATTGATGAATGAGGAATTCTGGGAAGGAGGAAGCTCTCTATGGAGTTGTGAGCCCGCCATAGAAGAAGCAAGATGTGAATGCCTTGCTGAAAAAAGGTACCAAGCCATGTGGCTAACAGATATGTTATAAGAGATAATAAGGGGAACGCAGCGGAACACCGGGCTGCGGAACGCGGCCGGAACACCGGCGGAACGCGGCCGGAGGACGCCTACCACGGCCGGCGGGGACCGGCTGGGACCGGCTGGGACCGGCTGGGACCGGAGCGACAGCAGAGAACACTGGCTGCTGGCGGCGGGAACCATCCCAGCAGCAGAAGCAGGCTGCAGGAACTGTGCGCAACACCGAGATCAGATCGATCGCCCCACTACAATTAAATCAAAGAGGTAGGCCATTTGTTCTCAAGGTCACTGGCAAATGGGGAGCTTGGTCCTGATCCTGAAGACCTTCGGAGTGGTGAGAGGGTTCTTGGCCTGAGGCAGGAACCAGGAAACATAGCGAGGGCATTTGGTAAGCGGAACCCTTGGCCAGCAGGGAAACCTGATCAGGTTTTAAAAGACCCCCCATTAGATAGGATCAATAGGAAGAGATGGGCAGGCGCCAAGGCAAGAATTCACCCAACAACCTGAAAAACAACATGAAAACACCAGAACCCAATGATCTTACAACAGAAGTATTTGAACACCCTAACACAGAAGAAGTGGAAAAAAT
>NC_022013.1:3383667-3384941 GCF_000317375.1 Microtus ochrogaster | reverse complement strand
TGGGACACAATAAAAAGACCAAACCTAAGAATAATAGGAATAGAAGAAGGGGAAGAGTCACAGCTCAAAGGCCCAGAGAATATTTTTAACAAAATTATTGAAGAAAACTTTCCCAACATAAAGAAAGATATTCATTTAAATATTCGAGAAGCATACAGAACACCAAAAATTGATGAATGATGTATGAAGAATGACAGCAGAGGTTGTTGTCCAGCCTACACACACGTACACTTACACGCACAGAGAGACACGCACCTATTACCGTAGAAAGAAGTACTATTCTAACAGCGTGTATATACCATGAGTCATGCAGAGGATGTAAGTTCAATTCCCGGCATGTATGTCTGGCGGCTCCCAACCACCTGTAATCAGCTCCAGCAGATCCAGCCTCTTGTCCTGGCTTCATACACCCACATAGACGCGGACACAGACATGCAAATAAAACAACAAGAAAATCCCCCCAAAAGTACCTCTCAGAAAGCAGTTTGGAGAGTTTTGTTGGTGGGGCTGTTTCTGTGGGCTCGCCAGAGCTGTTATCACACACTGCTCTCTATCTCTGCTCCCTCAAAGATATTTCTGTCACCTCAGAAAGAGAAGGCCCCCATCTTACTCTGCTGTGGTTTGTCATCTTGGATGACATCAGAGAGTTCTGCCTCATGGGGAGTAAGAACTATTTGTCTTCCATTTCTCGGGGTGGAACCACGGCTAGTGGTAAGCAGGCTCTTTTGCCATGCCTCTGGGGTGTGACAGGAGGGAACTGGCAGTTTCCTTCACAGCCCAGCACTCTCTGTCCTTTCAGGAAAGCCTACAAAGTAGGATCCAACTTAAAAGCGTGAGGCAGGAACAAACTGGATACCCACAATGCCAGACTCGCAGAGGACTGCTAAGCAAGAACCCATTAGCCCACGATGGAAAGGCTCATAGAGAGTATTCCTCCTGTTAAATGGGGAAAGACTGGGGAGGCTTGGGTTACAGCTCAGCGGTGGAGTGCTTACATAGCATTCATAAAGCCCTGGGTTCCATCCCAGTACCAACTGTGTGGGGATCTAGGATATTCTTAGCACTTTTAGGGCATAGTTGGCAGAAGGCCACAGTACTTGTGGGGCTGTGTCAGAACACTGTCTCAAGTTCCAGTGTAATGTGCGTTAGTGATAGCATAGGTATGTGTGTGCACAAGCATGTGTGTGGGTGGCAGAGCATAGGTGTGTGTGTGCGTGCGTGTGGGTGGCAGAGCATAGGTGTGTGTGTGCGTGTGTGTGGGTGGCAGAGCATAG
>NC_022013.1:3363887-3383218 GCF_000317375.1 Microtus ochrogaster | reverse complement strand
TGCGTGTGTGTGGGTGGCAGAGCATAGGTGTGTGTGCGTGTGTGTGGGTGGCAGGCAGAGCATAGGTCTACACAGAAGCTCATGTACATTCGCAGGCATCAGTCCTTGTGTTCTGCATATCTGAGGCGGGTCTATTGTTTGCACCTACATATCCTGGGCTAGCTGGCCTACCTGACAGACAACCTGCCAACTCCATCCCCTTTGCTTGCTTTGCGAGGATGGATCTTGGCCCCTTGAATGATTTCTGCTAAGTCCATCTTTGTGGTCTCAACACAAAGTTTCGGTTTAAGCGGAGGGCAAGAGTATGCATACCTGAGAGTCCTGGTCAGTGTGTGGGCTTGCTGTCACTGAGCCATGGTTGTCTCAGTTTCAGTCCCTTCTGCCAGGTAGTCTGGCAGGGTGTCAGCACGGTGTGAGATCTCTTTCCAGGAGACAAGCCCTCCACTCACGCTGGCACCAGTCTTGAGCCTTTTCCTTTTCCCAGCACCAGATCCTGGGGAAATGCCTATGTTTTGGAGTTCGTTTTTCACTGACCAATAGACAAAGGCAGGGGCACAGGTGTCTCTTTCCAGTATCATCTCCATTCCGGCCGGGATGTCCAAACTTAGTACCCGAGTGCCTAGGGCCATTCTGGCCCGTGAGCTGATTCCCAGAAGCTTCTAGAAGGCACCACCGTGACGTCACCACAGCCACAGCAGTGAGTTGTGATTCTGTCATTTACAGGATGGCTTCCTGGGATGGGTGCCCTTTTCCATTGTTTCTTCTCAGGCCTAGGCTGTTGCACAGGGCTGGTCTTCTGGGATGTCTTAAGAATATCATATTACTTTTCACTAGTTAGTGCCTTGTCATTGCAATTGTGGCTTGAAGTGAAAAGTCATTTATGTTAAGTTTTCCTTGCTCGGGGGCTGGACAGATGACTCAGTTGTTAAGAGTACTGGTTGTTCCTCCGTGGACCGGGGTTTGAGTCCCAGCATCCACATGGAGGCTGACAACTGTAACTCCGATCCCAGGGAACCCAACACTTTCTTCTGGCCTCTGTGGTCACTGCAAGCACATAGTGCACAGACACACATACATGCACGCAAAACACCCATGCACATAAACACTAAAGATTAAATATCTAAAAAGTAAATTTCCTTATTCAAGTTACTATGTGCTTTCTATCTCCTCATTCGATCTTGGCTGATAGAGACCTAAACAAGGGTCTAGAGAGGTGGCTCAGTGGCCAAGAGCACTTACTGCTCTTGCAAGAGGATCCAAGTTCGATCCCAGTGTCCAGATCAAGCAGCTTGCAAGCTGGCTGTAACTAGTTCTGGGATCTGTTGCCCTCTTTTGGCTTCTGTGGGTACCTGCATTCGTTCATAGACATACACATAATTTAGAAATCTTAAAAACAAAGCAAAAACTTAGAAAAAGAAATGTTAGGGAAATGTAGAAACCTCTAATGGACGAAAAGTCCTGTGCACCTTCTGGACTGTCTCTGTCTGTCACAGTCTGTGACTTCTTTTCCAATTTGGCAAGTTACAGGGAAAGTCATCCTTGAGGAGAAAAGTGATGCTCCATAGAAATGCAGACGAGCCCCTCTCTCAAGGAGAGGTCCTGTGTGCTGGTCCCTCCAGAACTGGCAGTGCAGGCAGGCAAGGACAGGTCCACACTGCTACCTGCCGCAGCCTGAGCTGTTCTTTCCAGAGGCCTCTGCTCAGATGAACATAGGCTTCTTGATTTCACTGCAGAGAACTGTGGGATGAGCCAGTGTGTAGCAGAGTTGAGGTTTTTAAGAAACGGTTTTAGCCCGGCGATGGCGGCACACTCCTTTAATCCCAGTGCTCAGGAGGCAAAGGCAGATGGATTTCTGTGTCCCTGTCCCAAAAAACAAAAAAGAAAAAAAACCAGAAAGGAAGGTTTTAACATAGTTTTAAACACTGGTATTAATAGAAGTTAATGAGGAGGTGCCTAGGCAGTGGACAGTATAAGAGAGAATTCCTCTCATGTGTCTAAGCACTAGCCACAGACATGATTGTAGTGGTTTCTTAAGTTATCTCATTCAAGGCTCCTAACAGACCTTTTTCTTTCTTGGCCCCTTTCTTCCTCATCAGTGAATAAGATCAGAGGGTAGTTCCTGGGGTACCTTGGATAAGATTGCAGTGTGAGAAAGTGACAACCGTGGTTCTCAAAGGTTGAAGGATGTGTCCCTTTAACAGGGTTTATATTCTTGCTGGTGGGATTCTTAGAGATCTAGAAACAGAGAAAGGCCATGCTTGGCTATATATGCTTAGGCGATAGGCAGGGTTCGTTGCTATTTTAACACTCTTATTTGAAACGTCTGTATATAAAAGTAGCGTATGAACTCTGCTTCCACAACGGTGCCTTATAACACAGTAATCTTCTGTATGCATGAGGGATATGCCTTAAGACCCTCAGTGGTTGCTGAAACCTCAAATCCTATTGAATCCCCAATACACACTTTCTTTTCTATACATATATACACATGTTAGCTCACTTTCCGAATTTGAAAGAGCAAAAGATTCACAGCTCATAAAATAGGACTTAGAATAATAATAATAATAATTTAATAAAAGAACATGATCATGTTCTCCCTCTCTGTAGAGTAGATTATTGGGCCTGCAGAGATGACGCTGAGGTTAGGAGCGCTTCCTGCTCTTGCAGAGGAACTGAATTTGGTTTCCAGCACTGATGTGAAGAAGCTTCAGCTTCACAGAATCTGATATCCCTTTCTGCCCCCCCCCCAGGGCACGTGTGCTCACTCGCATATACCCACCCACAAATGCACACTTTGTACACGTGTAAAATAGAAATGAACCTACAGTAGATTATTGGACATGTCCTTTTTCATTCGAAGGAAGCATAGCTTCTTTTTGGCATGTGTGAATTCGGGGTCACTGTTAAAGAGAAATCAGAGTTACTGGATCTTGAGCACTGCTATATGAGGCCATCTGATGACTAAGATGACCACAAAGTGGCTAATGGGCAGGTAGCATGTGCAGCATGGATGTGGGAGACGGAGATATGATTCCCATGTGGAGTAGGAAGATTCCAACATACTATTTGGAGTGACTTATAATGTACAACGTATTGTCTGATCCTGGAATTTTACTTTTAATATGTCCAGACTGTGGTTGGTGGAGCCAGCTGTGGAAAGGGAAAAAGATGCTCAGTGGGACTCCTGCATGGTCTTACATGATACTGAACCCAGGCATGCACTTTGGCAGGTTGCTGTTAGGATGTGGCAGACTGAAAATCGAGTTGTGATGCTTGCTATGCTTGGTGGGTTGGACTGTTTCCTGAGTATTCTCTCTCTCTCTCTCTCTCTCTCTCTCTCTCTCTCTCTCTCTCTGTGTGTGTGTGTGTGTGTGTGTGTGTGTGTGTGTGTGTGTGTGTGCGCGCTTAGGCTAGAGCTCTCTCCCTTTCTTTTTGAGACAAGGTCTCAGTAAACTGGAGCTTGCTGGTTCTTCTAGACCAGCTGGCATATGAGTTCCAGAGATCCGCCTGTCTCTACCACTCCAATAAGAGAACCACAGGTGACAGGTGTATGTGACCATGCCCAATTATTTACATGCACACTGAGGCTTGAACTCCAGTCCTCATGCCTGCCCAGCAAGATACTTACACACTGAGCCACACACCCCCACCCCTGGGGACATATTTTAATTTAAAGGCGTCTCCGACACCTTTGCTATGGTGGTCATGATGAGTGTGAGAGATTCTGCCCCTACTTGTAAATTATACCCCGGGAGGCTTTGCCAAGCCATTTCTCCAGCCCAAATGATATTTTTTTTAAATTGTTTTTATTGAGCTACATGTTTTTCTCCATTCCCCCTTTTTCCTCTCTCCTCTCCCTTCCCCCTCTCCCATGGTCCCAATGTTTCCAATTTACTCAGGAGATCTTGTCTTTTTCTCCTCATGTAGATTAGATCCATGCATGTCTCTCTGTGGTCCTTTTTGTTGTCTAGGTTCTCTTGGATTATGGATATAGGCTTTTTTTTTTTTTTGCTTTATGTCTAAAAGCCACTCATGAGTGAGTACATATGATATTTGTCTTTCTTGGTCTGGGTTATCTCATTCAATATGATGTTTTCTAGCTCCATCCATTTGCCTGCAAAATTTAAGATGTCATTATTTTTTCAGCTCCATTGTGTAAATGTACCACATTTTCTTTTTTCATTCTTTGGTCGTGGGGCATTTAGGTTGTTTCCACGTTCTGGCTATGACAAACAATAGTTGAACACATGACATTGTGGCATGATTGAGCATCCTTTAGGTATATGCTTCAAAGTGGTATTGCTGTGTCTTGAGGAAGGTTGTTTCCTAATTTTCTGAGAAATCGCCACACTGCCATACAAAGGGGCTGTACCAGCTTGCATTCCCACCAGCAATGCAGAAGTGTTCCCTTTGCCCCACAACCTCTCTAACATAAATTGTCATCAGTGTTTTTGATCTTGGCTATTATTACAACTGTAAGGTAGAATCTCAGAGTTGTTTTGATTTGCATTTCTCTGATGACTAAGGATGTTGAACAAGTGTGTTTCAGCCATTTTAGATTCCTCTGTTGAGAGTTTTCTGTTTAGGTCTGTACCCCATTTTTTATTGGATTATTTGTTCTTTTGATGACCAGTTTCTTGAGTTCTTTGTATATTTTGGAGATCATCCTTCTGTCCGATTTGGGGTTCGTGAAGATCTTTTCCCATTCTGTAAACTTGTCCTTTGTATTGCAGAAACTTTTCAGTTTCAGGAGGTCCCATTTATTAATTGTTTCTCTCAGTGCTTGTGCTGCTGGGGTTATATTTAGGAAGTGGTTTCCTGTACCAATGCGTTCAAATGTGCTTCCTATTTTCTCTTCTGTGAGGTTAAATGTAATTGGTTTTACGTTGGGTCTTTGATCCATTTGGACATGAGTTTTGTTGGTCACAATTCTTTAATACAGTGTCTTCCAGAGAATGGCTTGCTTCAGTGAATCCACAGGGTGTGTGTTTATGTTTGAAAAGTTAATATTGTGATTGACATCCCTAGGTACTGACGCAGGCAATTCCTTGTGTTTGTGTGTGTGTGCACAGTGCACTCTCCTAGCATACAAATCAACAGCAGGCCTTGATCTCTGCTCTCCATGGTATCTCTTGAGACAGAGTCTCTCAGTAACCCTGGAGCTCACTGACTGAGCTGAGCTGGCCAGCTGGAGAGCTCCAGGGAGCCTCCTTCTCCACCTCCTCATGCTGGGATTGTAGGTACGCACCACCATTCCTCTTCTACTTGAGTGCTGGGATCTTGAGCTCAGGTCCTCGTACTTGAGCAGTAAACACTTTAACCACCGAGTTGCCCCAGCTTTAGAAAATACTTTGAAGTAGCAATCACAACTAATCCTGGTATAGGGCTTGGCCAGCCAGGGCTAACTGACTTCGTCACCAAAGGCCATCTACAAGAAAAGTTCTCTATCAGTTACTGTGACACTTGGCAGACCCTTGCCCGTGTCTTCTGTGCTTCACATAGATGCGCGTGCATCCTGGGAGATAGGAATTGAGGAGCACAAAGCAAGTGTAATTCTGCTTCAGAATAAAGTGAGGTTAGTGAAGGCTGACTGTGTGGTTTTAGGTTAAACAGGAGCTTGGGGAGGCCTCTGGGGCTCCTCTGAGGGGTCAAGAGACTTCTTTAGTCATATAGCTCTCCTCAGAGGTCCACTACTCTAAGAAGCACTTTGCAAATTATAGCTCCCTGCAGTAGTAGCCATTTTCTCTGCACGTGGAAGTTTCTAGAACTTTGCAAAGCAGGCCAAGGGTGAAGCTTATTGGGGCTGAGACTTGAATTTGGATTTGATTCCTAAACCTGCCTCTGTCACACTAGCTTACCTCTCCACTCACCCAGGGCATTTGGGCCTCCTGAATGGTTTTAGAGCAAGCTCAGGAGGCTGGCTTCCGTGACAGCTGAGGAGCTGCCCCAGGAGATGTGTCTCCAAGTATCGAAGTTCAGACCACACGTGTTGTGGGTCCCTTGCTGGGTATTAACCTCATCAGAGCAGGGCCAGGGAGAGCATGGGGCAGTCTGGTTGGCAGAGGCCCCTTCTGTGTTTGCTCTGTCTGATTCTCGTTCAAGTTTCTGAAGCATGAAACCGTTACTTAAGAAATAGGTTCTGGGAGACACGTTAGGTTCTATAGAAGTTCTCAGAGCAGCCATGCCTCTAGTTTTCCAAGATAACACTAGAAGCTGTGAGGTGTGTGTGTGCGGGGGGGGTGGGGTGGCAGAATGTTAATCTCAGGCATCATTCCTCAGAATGTCATCCACAGCCCCCCCCTTTAAAAACCAGGAATAGGCTCCATTATTTTGTCCCTGAAACACACCAGAGAGACTTGTCTAGTCAGTGAGCTCCAGGGGTCCCTGCTGTGCTGCCTCTGCCTCTTCTATCTGGGATTTTGAACAAGTATCAGCGTTCTGTTGGCTGAACTCAGCTTCTTGTGCTTGCAAGGCAAGCACTTCACTGGCTGCCATATCCCCAGCCCAGCAGACGTCTTTATTCACTGACAAAAGGACAAGGACTTTTCTCAATAAATATTAAGTACCCAATTCATAGAAGGACTTGTAGCTCTTGCAGAAGGACTCTAGATGTGTGAAGGGCTAAGTGTGAAGGTAGAAATCAGTGAGGAAGGGAGGAATTGGAAGATTCTGGTGTTGACACAGCTGACAACCGGGAGACAAGGGGGCTCTCTCCGCCTTTGAGGGAGAGGGCCAGGGGCACACTTGTCTTGGCCCCATCCTGCCTTTAAGTGGGCAAGTTATGCTAGACTTTCAGGATTCTGGGACATGTGTCTGTATCTCATTGGGTGGCAGTTCTTTGTTTTATGAGACAGGTTGCTTCCACTAGCCTCAGATTTATTTTACAGCCAAGGATGACCTTGATTTTCTGCTCCTCCTGCCACCTCCTCCTAAATGCTGGAATCACAGGCTTGCACCATCATACCTGATTTACATGTGACTGGATTGGAACCCAGGGTGTCATTCATGCTAGATAAGAATTCTAGCAACTGAACTACCGCCCTAGCCCCTGTTTCTTTCCCTTTTGAGACAAGGTCTCCCTTTGTAGCCCAGGCTAACACTGCATAGCTTCTACGTGTCCAGTTCTCTGCCAGTTTCTTAGGATTGTCACAGGTTTGTGTTTGCTAGAAGACAGCTTATGGTGATTGCCATGATATTGGTGGTGGCTTGGGGTACAGAGCAAGATTCTCTCTCCAAACACCACTCAAGTTGTGTTTTTCTAGTGGTAGTGGTAGTAGGTGTGTGTGTGTGTTTGTGTGTGTGTGTGTGTGTGTGTGTATGTGTGGTGTGTATGTGTAACCAGAGAATGATGTTCATATTTTTCTAAATTTTAATTTTTGAAATAGTTTCTCACTGAGCTCAGTGCTCACATATTTGGCCAGACAAGTTGGCCAGCGAGCTTCAGTGGTCCTTCTGTGCCTGAAGTCACAGCTTATGCGGATACTGAAGATCTGAACTCAGGTCCTCATGTTTGTGTGGCAACCACTTTACCAACTGAGCCATCTCTTTGGCCCTGAATTTTCTGGAAAGTTCAGGAAGTCTGGCCATCTGGGGTTGTTTACTCTAGCTAGTCAATGACTGTATCACATTGTCCCTTGTTTGGCAAAGCTCCCTTCTCTTCCTCTCTTTCACCAACCTGTGTCTGGTTAGGTGGATATCTTAGCTTAATAGTTCCGAATGTTAGGGCCAGGCGTAGTTGCGAACACTTTTAATCCCAGCACTCAGGGAGGTGGAAGCAGGCGGATCTTTGAGTTTGAGGCCAGCCTGGTCTACAGAGTGAGTTCCAGGACAGTCAGCCAAAGATACACAGAGAAACCCTGCCTTGAAAAAAAAAATCCCCAATCTTAGATGATCAAGGCTACCTTCCTTACCTTGTTATGATCAAGGCTACCTTGCTTACCTGGCTCTAGACCAATGGTTCTCAACCTGTAGGTCACGACCCCCCTTGAAGTGAGGGGTGTCAAATGAACCTTTCACAGGGGTCACCTAAGACTATCAGAAAACACTAAGACTATTAGATACTTGTGTTATGATTCATAACAGTAGCAAAATTACAGTTATGAAGTAGTGATGGAGATAATTTTATGTTTGGGGATCACAACAACATGAGGAACTGTGTTAAAGGGTCACAGTATTAGGGAGATTGAGAACCTCTGCTCTAGACTAATAGGTTGGAAAACTTGGAAAGGAAGGAGAGCTATTCTTGTATCTAAAACATCTTCCAAGGTGACCTGATACACACTCAGAGTTGTAGAACAAGTATCGACTTGACTTCCTCGCCAGGTCTGAAAGAGAGAACCACCAAGGAAGAAATGAATTGCGATAGCAGCTGATCTGACCCAATTGATGGAGGGTGTCAGGAAAGAAGTTCAATGCTAATTGAACTCATAGGCAAAATCAGGTCATTCTTCTAAAGCAAACACCCAGATGGCATATTCATGGCAGGTTTGCTAAGGTATTAATAAACTCCCCTCAGATCTTACTGTGCCGATAGAGAAATCTAAATCATTCTAGTAACGATTATGGTCATTTTTCCCCCTTGCATGGGTGATTATAAAAGTCGTTTGAATTTGGTTATAAATCTAGTGGTCATAAGGGGTGAGTGACACAGATTTAGTTTATCTGAAGAAAGGGAGAAAAAGGAGCGAGAGCAGTTAAAATTAACTTTGGTGGTTTTGTTTGACTATGACTTCATCCACCTGTAATTGACTATAAATCAGCCGTGTCTTTGCTGCTCGCTGCCTGGCTCCCTCCTGCCAGGATCACATTCTAGGCTGTACATATCACCATCCTTGATTGTTACAAAACCCAAGATAGCAAATCAAAATCTGATCTTCTCAATGGGAAGCCGAGAAAAAAAAAAGCTGCTCAGTCACTATTCATTTCTGCTGTATACAAAGGGATGGTTGAAGATTTTAATTATTTATTTTTCTCATCACTATATAACCACCATAATTGCAGACCAGAAGCAACATAGAAAAGGTTTATTTCCACTTACATTCTAGGTATTTTTACATTCTAGCAGGACTACAACCTATCCCTGTGGGAAGGCTCCACAGCAGGAATGAAAGCTGACTGGTCATACTGCAACCACAGCTGGGAAGCAGAGTGAGTTCAAGAAGTGGGGTGGGACTGTAAGCCTCAAGACTCAAGCCCAATGATGTGTTTCCTCCAGAGAGTTCCACAGCCTTCCCAAATAGCATCACCAGCTTCCCAAACACCCAAGCTTAGACATAGGAGGCAGGGGCAGGCGTGTTCCAGGGATTTGTAGCATGGGAGTTGTGGTCATGCATGGAGTGTTCTTACCCAGGGAGTTTTTGAGATGCCCTGAGTTTGCCTTCTAAATGGCAGTGAGCTAAACATGTTTATGGCTTACCATATTGTTTCTTTGCATTTCTTTATTTTATTTTGTGTGTGTGTGTGTGTGTGTGTGTGTGTGTGTGTGTTCCATAGACAGCTTGCAGGAGTCACTTCTTTCCTGCTTTGTGGGTCTCAGGGATCAAGCTCAGGTTGTCAGCCTTGGTAGCAAGTGCCTCCATCACTGAGACATCCCAGCAGCTCTTTTTATTTGTTTGTTTGTCCGTTCATTGAAGCTGGGTCTCCGGATTTAAAGTTAGCCTGGAACTTCCTTCTGTAGCCTGACTATGGCCTTGAGCTGCCGACCCTCCAAACTTTGCCTCCACATTCTGGAAGTCTAGGTGTGCACCACCACACCCAGGTTAGGTGGTGCTCTAGACTGAACGCAGGGCCTTGTGGATGCCTGGCAACTGTTCTTAACAACAGAGCTTTACACACAGCTCCTATCATTTCTATTTTTTAAGGACATTAAATAAACTGTGTGTTTGCACATATGATTACCTATCAATCTCTGTACAGGAAGAACCTGAAAGAGCAGCACTGACCAAGAGCTCGATGGCACATGATATTCAGAAGTGGACTGGACACTAACAGCTCAGTCAGGGGTTTCTGAATATTATGTGTTGTGTGCTAATAAAAACCATTTCTGTTCTTAATGGCCTGATGCTTAAAGGCAGAAGGATGCATTAGGGAAACAGGTCAAAGTAAAAATGACTGGGGATTCTACCAATTTCTCTTGAGATAATCTTCCATTTAGCAAAAAGTTAAATTATCCCATGGAAATTCTTTGGGCATATATTACAGCATTTTTAAAGAAACAACATTTAGAAAGAGAACATATGACCAATAATCTTGTCTCTTCATCTATCAGAATTAAAAACTTGACACTTGCAGCGAGTTACTTCTAGAGAAGTGTTTCAAACAGTAAAGTAGAACCCACCTGTCTACCCCTAGCATGTGGAATCAAAATAAACAAGAACAAAATTAAAACACACAAAAGGGAGCTGGCCATGTGACTTAATCTTACCCTCCCTTCCGGGTTCTGAACTAAAGGCAATAGAAGCATCTAGATAAAGATTAAAATACAATGCAGAGCTAGGTTGATAACTTTGTAGGTGATATACAAAGGACCCTCAAATCTTGCTGTAAAGAAACAGGCACTGTAATGTGTGCCTTTCATCCCAGCGCTGGGGAGGGAGAGACAGGTGATTCCCTGGGACTTTCTGGCCACGGTCTCGCCTACACATTGAGTTCAAGGCCAATGAGAGATTTGTCTACATAAATAAATGTGTACTGCGCCTGAGGAATGACAGCCAAGGTTGACCACTAGCCAGCCTTCCATACATTCTTGCAGACCCATGCACACAACCCCACGAACACACATGTGCTCTCAATGTACACAGTAACCTATAGCGATCCGAGTCAGTCTTCAGCATCAGATAGATGAACATGAAAACACACCATGGCTCTACTATTATGAGAGATCAGAATCGGAAGCTGTGACTTGGGTGTGGACTTTCGACCTTAGCTGCCCTAAGTGATGGCTAGGTGATGGAGGAAGGTCATTGGTTGATTTAATAAAGAAGCTGCTTGACCTGATAGGTTAGAACGTAAGTGGGAGGAGCAGAATGCTGGGCGGAAGAGGAAGTGAGGTCAGAGACTCGACAGCTCCGGGCTCCCAGGCAGACGCCTCAGAGAGACACGATGCTCTACTCTTGCGGGCAGAGGCGAGAGCTCTGCTCTCTGAGGCTCACGCGATGAAGCTCCGACCCAGGATGGATGTAGGCTAGAAACTCCCGGTAAGCGCACCTTGGGGTGCGACACACATGATTGGAAATGGGTTAGTCCAGGTGCGAGAGTTAGCCGAGAAAAGGGCTAAAGCTAAAGAGCCAAGCAGTGTTTAAATGAATACAGTGTCCGTGTAATTATTTCGGGGCATAAGCTAGCCGAGCGGGCGGCTGGGGCGTTGGGGAAGCAGCCCGCCACCCCTATTACTACAGCTAGGCAGTCACTGAAGGCTGTGCATTAGGGCATAGCCACCACGCTCACTTTCAGCAAGAGAACTGCAGCCTAGTGTCTGTCTAGATGTCTTCCTGCCCTGAGACACAGTCCTCCCCACAAGCCTCTTTGCCAGGCATGAGACTGGCCATTCTGCTTTCTTCTTGGGAAATTGATTATATGTCTTGCATGTTAGTAAGTCTAGTAGAGTCTTCATGTTATAAACCACTTGGTTTGTTTTGAAACTCAGGTAACTCAAGCATCGGGCAGTTTCTTGTGTAGGCTTGACTGTAGGACTGGCTTTGAATCTGCCTTTGACCTCCACACTGAATGCTTTCTAATGAACACGTAATCTTGGAACTGATGTTGTGGACAGAACTTACTTTTCCTTACACAAGTAAACACTAACGGTTGTGCATTAAATGAGCAAACTAACTTGCCATTAATCACTTGGAACATTAACAGATAGGCTGTCAAGATGGATGAAATGGAGCTAGGGAGACTGCTCAGTTAGTAAAGTGTTTGGTACCCAAGCTTGAAGGCCTGAATTTAGATCCTTAACATCCGTATAGGAAACCAGACAGTACACTTTGAGCTTGTAATTCCAGTGCTAGAAAGGAAGAGATGGGAGAATCCTTAGGACTTGCCATCCACTCTTTATGGGGGAATTAGCAAACTCAAGGTTCAGTAAAAGAACTGTGTCTCAAAAATTAAGGTGGGAAGCAATTGGAGAAGGCATCTGGTTCGTCTCTCGCCTCTACACTCATGTGTGCATGCACGCCTACCGTACACTTCGCATCTATAGTCCACATGTGCAAAAAATGGGTAAGCTTCATAAGCTTGAACACATTGCATTTATGAAGATTTTAATACCCTGTCATGTGTGACTAGAAACTAAGAGATGATTACATTGCTGGGGAATGTAGGTATGTAGTCACTTGTAAAGGAGCGAGCGCATTGCTAAGGCAGAAACTCGTTTCTCACAAGGGATCAGGTGAAGCAGGTAGAGAAGAATTCAGGCACTGTGTATCCCATGCGTCTCTTTTCAGTAGAGTTTCCTTCAGCAAAACTTTGAAAGAAAGGGCATTAGTGGTCATGAAGATGCATCCACGTACTCTGGAAAATGTGGGTATTGAAGCATTTTCAGAAACTTACGCTATTGGTTGACCGTCTCTTCTGTCCAGCAGCTGACAACTGCGCTCACTGAGGCTCAGGGTGGTCCCACTCTTGAGTCAGCTGCGGAAGCATTGGTGGTTACCAGGCAGCTCTAAAGTGAGCACTAACGAAATTACTAGGCAAGGGCCGCAAGCTCAGAAGCCCCTTTCCGCCATGTCTAATATGGACATGAGCAGAGAACACAGCTGGGGGTTATTTATATTGTCAGAAATAAAAGTTGGAAGGTTTATATCCAGGTTTCATCCTTGACCGAAATTCTCTGTGTGTCTGTGTCCACACACGAATACATGCGTGTGAAGGCTAAACATTGACCCCAGCTGTCTTTCCAATCATTCACCTCCTTTGACAAGTCTCACTCCTGGCTTTTTATGTAGGTATGAGGAAACAGTATCCTGACTGTACACTATAATTTTTTAGGGAGATTGTATTTGACATTCCTGTTTGGGCCACACCCCAGATGAACTGGATAAATATCCGTAGGTGGGGTAGGGGTTGAAGGGCAGGCTATGTGAACATGAGCTAATTCATTATTTGTTTGTTCCGAGGGCTTGGGATGCTAGCTAGGCTGACCTAAGACTGGACCTTGGTTATCAGTCGCAGAACAAATGGACTTAGCATCTAGTGTGTGACTGCCTAATTCCTCCGCAAAGAAAATTCATACCTGGGATGTTTGGGACCCTGAGACTCCTGCAGCTGTCTGTGGCGTGTGCATTGACTGTCCTTATCTAAGAGTTGGTGAATCCATTCTAAGGTCTAAGTCTCATAACCCTCTGATGGCTGTGTTGCGCCAGCTAGACTTTAACCAAGTGATCTTAATCTAGCCTAGTGTTTTTGGATGGATCGCCGTCCTTTTTCTATAGATAGAATACTCTTGGTGTGGATCAGCACCCTGTCGGGCTCCGCCATGGATAAGGCAGGAGGGCCCTCTTGTAGGATGCCTGGTCATTGAGCAATCATTCCTTAATGGCTTTCTCTTGATACTATTGCTCCCTATATTTAAGATAATTTCAATTCTTTTCATAATGGTTTTCTTTAACTCTGGAGTCACTTGAGCGTTGGCATTCATGTGTATTTTCTTATATTTTTCTTTCTTTCTTTTCTTTTGGTTTTTTGAGACAGGGTTTCTCTGTGTAACAGCCCTAGCTGTCCTCAAACTTACTCCGTAGACCAGGCTGGCCTCAAACTCACAGAGATCCTCCTGCCTCTGTCTTCAGAGTGCTGGGAGTAAAGGTGTGTGCCACCACCACAAGGCCAAAACTGTAAAGTTCCTTAAAATATTTTTTGGATTCCCCCCATTTATTTTTGTAACTTAATTGCATGTTAGGCTCTTGAGTGTAAACTTTGTAGATGGCAAGGTCTCCTGCTCTGTCAGAAGGCTGGCAATGTTTTCAGAATTCTTCGGGTTGCTGTGGTTTCAAACTGTGTGGGTGGGAAGTTCTGTCAAGTGTGAATAATTTTATGGCTTTTGTGAGTGGAACTCACAGAACATGGGGCAGTCATAGGTGACAGGGTAGTCACAGCTTCCTGGTCACCCTTGTCCTCTTTCTCCTGTCCACTTCCCAGTAAGATGTGTACCTTCACTGCCCCTCCCCTCTGTAAGTGGACACTCACCATGCGAATGGCTGGGCAGGGGAGACAAAGGTGTGTTCAGGATTTTGAAAAAAATGTATTTGATTTTTAAGTTACATTTATTTGCTTGTGTTTTAGGGTAGATGTGCCAGTCAGAGCAGAGCTTGCTGGAGTTGGTTCTCTTATTCTACTCTATGGATCCTGGCAAGCAAATGTAGGTTATCAGCCTTGGAGGCAGGCACCTTTACTCACTGAGGCATCTCACTAGCCCTAAAAATCTATGTTAAACAAAATATGAAGCATTTGTGGACTTTCTGGAATCTTTTGAAAAATCCTTTGGAGCACAGTATGAAAGCCCTAGTCACCCAACTTACAAAATACCCTGTGGTTCTAGAATGGTCTGCATTTTAGCCATAGGTAGAATAAAGCTATGAATCTGCCGAGTGTTTTCTGTGTTTGGGGCTTTTTCGCCATCTCTCTGCTGTCCTTTCCCTGTGGCCATTCCTGTATGACAGAGATGACCAATAGCGGCCATAGAAGCTCCCTTGCTTCTTCATTCTCCATTCCTGTATTTTATATGTTCTGTGTATGCGTGTGCATGCATGAGTGCTTATGGAAGCCAGAGGTCAGCCCTGGATGTTGTCACTTAGGTTCTGTCCACCTTGGTTATTATAAACTGTTGCTATTACTGTGTGTGTGCTCGCACACGCTCCACAGCACAGAAGTGGAGGTCAGAGCATAACTTTGTGAACTCAGATCTCTTCTTCCACCTTCTCATGAGTTCTGGGGATCCAATTCAGGCTGATATGATTGCAAAGCAAACACCCATACTGCTTTGCCTTCTGTCTGCTTGGCGCCCTTTTCTTTTGCCATGGACTTCTCACTTGCCCTGAGCTCAGCAGTTTGGCTATGCTGGCTAGGGTGTGAGCCCCAGGGCTCCAGATAGCTCCACTTTTCTGTGCCAGAATCAACACTCCTGGCTTTTTACTGTAGGTTCTGGGGTTCGAACTTAGGTCCTGAAGCTTGCAAAGCCATCTGAGCCATCTCCCCAGCTCCAGGATTCTTTACCTCCAGGGACCTGTGGGAAAGCTGAAGCAAGACTGTGTTGTAGAACAGTAGATAACTTCCTCAGGGTTGCCCTTTCTATTCCAAGGAGGATGGGTTCTGCTATTCTGGGACCCAGGAGTATTTATGCAGGAGGTGAGGTTGAGTAAAGACACTGGAGGTGTGGGTGTGGGTAGCAAAGCGAACAGAGGCAAGCGCAGATGGCTGGGGAAATCCTGAATATTGTCAGGGAGGATGAAGATAAAGATGGGTCTCTTAGCCAAGGTTAAAGAGAGATAGGAACGGATTCAGGTATGCGTGTTCTGACAGAAGTATGAAATGGACCGAGTTAGAGCAGGCAGTCACAGTCAGATTGTATGATGTTGTCTGTGGGACTGGTGGGCGCTGGGTTGGTGCTGGCTTCACTGCTGAATGAATGAGCATCTCTAGCTTTTGTTTATCACCGGGATTAAAGGCCTGCACCATCCCCCTTAGCAGGGCCTCTCTAGCTTTGTCCACCCTCTCTAGGGCCAGGGACTGCTGAAACACACAAAGCCTCCAGGGAGGCCTAGTTGGAAGGACTTGCTTGGTCAGAGTGGTTCTAACCGCTTTGGGCTGGGCTGTTTTCTGAAATGTCCTCATCCGTACAGCATCTGCCAGGCAACATGTGCCAGGAGGCACCTGGAGCATAGGCTGTAAGGTTGATGCTGAGATGCTAAGAGTGGCCATCCATGTTTGGGGAACCAGAGGCAAATGGCTCCGTATGGGTCGTGCTGCTAGCCTTGGTCAGCCCTTTGTGATGACATGGTGTGGTCGGTGTGGTCTTTCTGGACCCTGGAGGATGGGGAAGGAGACTGCCGGAGACCCAAGAGGCCTATTCGCTAAACAGAACTCCAGTCTCCAAGCTTTTGGGGGCCTTTGGTTCTCACTGCCTGTTGGAAGATTGCCACTCTCACCATGTAGAGTGCATTGTTGTGGTGTCTTCATAGTTACATGTCTGCAATAGTAACTTCCTATGGCCAGGACCTGGCAAGAAGTATCATCAGAGGTAAAGGCTGGCTCAGGAGCCAAGAAGGGACACAGTCCAGCTTGGGAGGGAAGGCAGGGTGGTGGGAATGCGTGGCATCTGGTCATTTTGCTTATGCAGTCACAAATCTGAGGACAGAGGTAAAACAAATCTAGACTCCGAAACCTCAAGACCTACCTCCAGTGCCCCACCTCCGGCAAGGCTCCTTCTCCTGAAGGCTCCACAGCCTTTCCAACAGCACCACCAGTGGGGACCAAGTGTTCAAGCTCATGAGCCTTTGAGAACCATTTAGGACACATCTGCCTCTTCACAACCTGTTTTAGACCCAGCCCTTTTTCATTGTCTCTGAAAGAATGCAAGGCAGAGAGTAGAGTCACAGTTAAAAATTAAGGGAACACAAGCAGAGGGTCCCACAGAGGCAACAGTGAGAGGCTAACCTTTGTCTGGAGGGCCTGCCTAGCAGGGAAGTTGGGAGGCAGAGACAATTGTTAAATGTTTACCTCTGTCCACATGGCTGCCAGGATGTCTGATTTTAAGGCAGAAAGCGGTTGTTAAAGGTTAACAGTGGCTGCCAGCTTTATTTTTTCTCCCAAAATGTGTTTGGACTTACAACTTTATATTTCTATATTCCTTTATTTCTATATTTTATTCTTGGACTCTTCAGTGTATGTGTTTGGTGGAGGCAGAGTGGGGAAGAAAGGTAAATCAGGACGGCTGCCAGCAGGTTTAACCTTTTATATTCTAAGGTTTGACACAGGATTAAATTGGGGACAAAGGTTGTGAGCTGGGCTGTGGCTTGAGAGGAGGGATTGAGGAATCTAGCATTGACCTTGACTCGAGGCACCTGTCCTGTGTTAATGAAGGGCCACAAGTTTCACTTTCCAGAGATGAAGATATTGACTGAAGAACTTTCCTCAAGCCTCCCGGGAATGGAGACCCTTATCCTAAAGCCTGACCTTGGGAAATTGAGGACTTCTGTGGGCCTGACACTTCATTACAATTTAAGAGCCAGTTTTCATTCCTTAAGGGCATAAGCACTGAGCTGTTCCCTAAACGTGTCCCTTTGCGGCTTAGTCTTACCACCCCCTCCCATTGCTCCTAAGAGGGAAGGTCCTGACGTCTTCTTCTCTTTTCCCATTAGACTGGACCATTCTGATTTCTCTGCATTTATTAACTGAACTCTTGCCCTTAATGGCCTCAGGCTCTAGATCTGAACTGTAAGCATTCATCCTTGGGATCAGGTGTGTCTAGTAAATTTCTAAAATTCCTGTTCTTGGTGTAATTAGGAGGACACAATGAATTTCCTGGTTCCGAGGTGGCGGGATGATGTTTTTCCAAAGAATTATTTTGTTTAGACAGGCTACCACTGTTATGAATTTTTATCTGTTACCAAAGCCTGCACAAAATTTCCCAAAGGGGGAGACATTAATATTGAGAACCATTAAAAATGAAAGTGAAAAGGTGCTGGAGAAGAGTAGCCCACAGTGTTTAAACGCTGGAACTTTGTCCAGCAGCAATGATCGCCATGTGGCCCACGCCAGGACCAAGTAATTAATAGTTTCTAGAAACCTTTTCTTTCTCACTTAGCAGACTGCTCTTGGGTCACACATGTAGCATCACTGATTTCTCCTTTTTCTGTCTAAATATTGTTCTGCCTAAAAACTGTGGTTTGCATATTCCTGTTTGGCCTGCCAGTTGATCAGCTGATGGTCATTTGTGTTGTTTTAGTTTTGGTCTGTTGTAAAGGATGTATACAAGGCTTTCTTCTTTTGTTTTTTGTTTTGTTTTGTTTTGTTTGAGACAGGATCTCACTGTGTAGGTAGCCCTGGCAGGTCTGGAACTGGCTTTATAGACCACTGATCTCAAAGGCTCAGAGACCCGAGAACTGGAATGCTCACCATTCATAGGCGTGCCTTACCAGGTGTGGTACAAGGGTGTTTGTTTTTGTTTGTCATCCCCCACCTCCACTCTGAGACAGGATTTTCTCTGTGTAACAGCCCTGGCTATTCTGTTTTTTTTTTTTTTTTCGAGACAGGGTTTCTCTGTGGTTTAGCCCTGGCTATTCTGAAACTCACTTTGTAGACCAGGCTGGCCCCAACTCAGAGATTCCAGAGATTCTTTGCCTCTGGCTGGCGATTAAAGGCGTGCACCACCATAACCCTGCTCTGTTTTGTTTTTAAATATATACGTGGGGACATCATGCTATTGTTTCTCTAGCTGGAATTCCTGAGTGCAGAATGGTCTGTACCCCCGTGTGGGCATTTGAGTAGCTACTGGGCTGTTTCCCACAGGGTGTACCATTTTCTTTACCCACTCACAGTCCGCAGGTTCTGTGCCGACGTCTGGTGCGCTCGGTAACCATCCTAATGGGTTCAAAGTGATATGTTGTTGCTTCTGTGGTACTTAGTTCTCTTTTCCCCAGTGATTAAAGATGTTGAATGTACTTGTAGGACCCAGGGCAGCTTGGTGCACACCTGCCAAGACAAGCTGTATAGACCAGCAGGAAGGTAGGCCTGAGTCTCAGTTTACCCTATGGCAATACATGGTTCCACGAAAGACCACAAACTGAGACCACCCATGCTCCACCCAGGTACAGACCATCCAAAGGAAATTCCTAAAGTTCCAACTATTGTAAATAGGATCACTTGGTGTCCCTTAGCCCAGCACACACTGTCCCTTTTTCACCAGGGCACCCCTAGGCAAATGTCAGCCAATCAGGGGTCCTGAACCTTAAAAAAAAAATCCCTCTGCTACTATAAAAACCCCACCCCAGCTGTTCTCAGGGCTCTCCAATTGGGCCAATACCTTGGGCACACTGAAAGTCTGAGTTCAGTTCGTGAACTTGTGTAAGAATAAAGGCTCTTTGCTTTTATATATGGGACTCAGTCTCCTTGTTGGTTTTGGGGGGACTCTGCGGATCTGGGTATAAAGTGTATTTTTCTTCTTTTGTAATTAGAACTGACATGTGTCCTTGGCAAAAATTTTATTTTGATTGGGAAGAAAGGGAGGAAGGGAGGGGGAAGAAAGATGAGAAGGAAGGAGGGAAGGAGGAGGGAAGGAAAGGAGGGAGGGAGGAGGGAAGGAAAGGAGGGAGGGAGGAGGGAAGGAAAGGAGGGAGGGA
>NC_022013.1:3331156-3363787 GCF_000317375.1 Microtus ochrogaster | reverse complement strand
GAAAGGAGGGAGGGAGGAGGGAGAGAAGAACAGAAGGAAAGGAGGGAGGGAGGAGGGAAGGAAAGGAGGGAGGGAGGAGGGAGAGAAGAACAGAAAGAAAGGAGGGAGGGAGGAAGGAAGGGAGTGGTACTAGCCTTTAGGGTGACCGTGTTGCTCTCCTTTCCTTGTGTATGTGGGGAGGGTGCATATTTATGTGTGTTTTGGTGCACACGTACATGCATGTAGAGACCTGAAGTCAGCCTCTGGTATTGTTTCTCTGGAGCCGAGCAAGCATCATGTTTTTAGACACAGGGTCTCTCACTTGCCAGGTAGGCTGGGTCTCAGGGGTCTGACAGTTTCATTGGCACTGGGATTGGAAGCTCACCACCATGTCCAGCTTTTTATGTGGCTTTGGTGCATAGAACTCAGGTTTGCAGGTGGCTGGGCAAGCACTTTTCTTACTGAGCTATCTCCCTAGGCCTGCCTGAGTGATTAATATTGTAAACAGACTTGCTGCAAACTTTCTTAGCTCGAATGCCTGCTTTCTGATCGCTGTTGGTCTGAGTGCTCTGCATTGTGTGTGTGTTACTGCTGATCATCAAGTCCTCTCATGGGACCAGGATTCAGTAAGGATGTTATCCTAAAGCCTGTCATTATCCTCCTGTCCCTCCGAGACATGCGGGGATCTTCTTATCTTCCCGGAGACAGACCCCTGAAGTCATAACAGCTTTCTTCCTAATGGGAATCATGGAGGTGAATGCTAAGGTGGTTCTCTGTGTGCTGATAGCTTTTTTTGTTTCACATTCTGCTTCCTATGAGAGAAAAGGCCATTCCTGGAAATATGGTTGCTTTTGATTGGAGCCCGCGATGGCTCTGAACCCCCTTCAGAGGAGTTCAGAGGTACACCAAATGTGTACTCTCTGAGTGTCTTGTTCTGTCCCTGTTGCTGTGATACAATCCAGTGAGCAAAACTTGCCTCCAAGTCCATCATGGTGGGGATGTCAAGGTGGCGGAAGCCTAAGCAACCGGTCACATCCCATCCACAACCAGGAACACAGAGCAGTGAATCCTGGGCTCACCCTCTCCACTGATACAGTTCAAGATGCCAGCCCAGGGAGTGCTTTCACCCACAGTTAAGATGAGCCTTGCCACACTCATCAGTGTAATCTAGATAATCCCTCACAGGCTTGGCCAGAGGCCCATCTCCCAGGTGAATCTAGAAGCCAGCCTCTCACTGAGCTGGAATAATTTGGCTGGCTTAGCCCTCATTTTACGCCTAGAATGTACCATCTGGGTAGTTTGGACCTTTCCAAAGCAAAGCCTCCTACCGAAGGCCTGGTCTTTGCTCTAGTTTTTTGCTCAGGCCCGTCCTGTGATTTAACCCGTCATCCTTCATCAACCTCATCAGTAAGGTTAACTGAGGAAGAGGATGGGACTTCCTGTCTGAAGGTTAATCTTGTCAGCAGTTAAGATCAGTCTCTAAAATGGTCACAGAAAACACCCAGAAGGTCCCCTTTTGGCTATGGCACCCTGCTAACACAGCCAGGGAAAGTCCCCTCAGATCTGAGGTGATAATGGGTGGATTATCTAGAAGGAAGTGCTGCTTCATGTACTGGGAGAGGGGGGGGATGATGTTCAAAGTGTTTTAGCCCTCTGAGGGTGGGTGCTCCTTCTTGCTTACATTCAGTCCCCAGGCCTGGGGGCAGCAGGTACTCAGTCTATAGAGGGCGATGCCATTCCATTGGCCACCATTGTGCCCCCAAGACAAGGACATATAGCCATCAGATACTTTATTGTCCCCCTGTGGTCATTGTCTGTCTGTTTTGTTTTTGTTGTTTTTTTGTTTTCTGAGACAGAGTTTCTCTGTGTAACAGTCCTGGCTGTCCAGGAACTTTGTAGACCAAGCTGGCCTTGAACTCAGAGATCCTCCTGCCTCTGCCTCCCAAGTACTGGGACTAAAGGCATGTTCCACCACCATTCAGTCCTGTTTGTCTTTCTTAATTTCTTCCTCCCTTCCTTCCTCCTTCCTATTTATCTGATTTTTCATGTGTCATATGCATATAGGGTGTATACGTTCATATATGTATGGGCATACATGTATGCAGTGTGCATGTGAAGACCCAGGGTTGATGTCACTCTCCTTGATTTATTGTGGCAGAGTTTTCAGTTGAACTTAGAGCTTGCCAATTTATTTAGTCTTAGCTAACCAGATTCCTTTGTGGCTGTCTCCCAAGTGCCAGGGCTTACAGGTGGGTGCCACACCTACCCAGCTTTGCATGTCTGCTCCTTGTACTTGCAAAGAGTATATGGTCTTTACCCACTGAGGCCTCTACTTGTTTTGTTTGTTTGTTTTGTTTGTGTGTTTTTTTTTTTTTTTTTGAGGAAGGATCTCATGTAGTCTAGGCAAGCCTGGAACCCTTTATGTAGCCAACCATAACCTTGAATTTCTGATCCTCCCACCTCTACTTAACCGGGGATTGAAGCTGTGACTTTACGTGTGTTAGGAAGCATTAAACCAACTGCACTGTGTCCCCAGGCCTGACCATTGTCTTCCTCTGAGCAGGTGCATGCAGGTAGTGCTTGACTTGTGATCCTTTGACCTAAATATTGGAACGTCAGAGTGGCATGAGAAACCATGTACTCATACTGTTTTCGGTTTTCAGTGTTGCGTTCAATAGATTACATGAGATACACACTTCGTTGCAAAGTAGGTTTTATGTTAGTTGGGTGACTGTGATCAACGGTAGGCCAAAACAAACGTTCTGAATATGATTTAAAAAGGCTAAACTGAAACTACGTTGCTTGGTCGGTTTTAAATGTATTAAACATGATTTCTACTTAGGGATATTTTCAGTCTATGAGGGATTTATCATCCCAGTGGAAGTAGGAGAGTCTGGATCTTTGTCCCAAGAGTTCTTTAAACAGGACACGGGGGCCCCCTGTGTCAGTTTTCTATCACTGTGACAAAATGTTTAGCGCCATGACTCTAAAGAACACATACCTGGGCATACCCATCAACCCGCCTGCAACCTCTCCTCAGCCCTCCTTGCTGAGAAATCCCAATAGAGATCACAGGCTCTGTCTGTGCTGTTATCAGATGGGAGAGGAACACCTTCACATCAAAACTCTGCCTTTGAATTTTCGTTTTGCCTCAGGACGGCAGTGAAAGTGAGAACCGCAGAGAAGCTGCCAGCCAGCCGGGTGCCTTGGGTTTCCTGTGCAGCAGGCATGCGATCCTGTGAGGTTCAGTTTTTGCTCCAGATAGCTGGTGCGAGAGGTTGGGGTGAAGCTCAACGATAGAACGAATGCTTAGCGTGTGCACTCTGGCTCTGATCTCTGGCACCTCCAACATAAAGCTGGAACGAAATGACCCGAGCTGTGTCTCTGGCGTCTTCCCCTCCTCAAAGTCATTTACGCTGCCACGCTGATCGTGAAATCCAGCCGTGCTTGAACACAGGACCCTCTCCCCTTTCCTCCTTAGCGCTCTCTGAAGACGCTTCCACTTTCTTACCCAGTTCTCAAGCTGTATGCACAGACTTGGCTCCAAGCTCGTCATGACTTTCTACGTTCAAGTTACACATACACAAAGTACAAAGTGGCCCCGGGACTGTGCCCCCCCCCACCTTGGGCTGGCTGACATTTGGTGGCATATCCTTCCATCTCCTCTGTACCTTGCAAAACACACTTCCTGTTTTGAACGAGGTCTAGAAGGGGGACAGCCCTTCCACACCTGTGTCCACGCACTCAGGCGCACACTTCCTCCAGTGTATTTGTACAACTTTATAGTGCTTTGCCATATATCTCTTCTGGGCTCATGGCTCCCAGATTTTAGCCTAAAGCACACGGAGCCAGACGTGAGTGGGTATTTCGTGGAAAGCTACCTCAGTGCAGATGCTGTTCCTGATCGTTGTGTTTGGCTACGACCACATTGCTAACTGTGCTCCTCCTTCACAGCAGAATGGAAGCCAGGGAAGGAAATCAGCTGACTCAGGAGCCGGAGTGAGAGCGGCCGTGGAGCACCCTCCGCCCCAGCCTGCACCATGAACTTGCCTTCACCTTCTGCGCCTTGAGAGCCACGGGAGGCTACCTTGCTAGAGAGAGATGGCTTTCTTTACTCCCTGGAAGTTGTCCTCTCAGAAGCTGGGCTTTTTCCTGGTGACTTTTGGCTTTATATGGGGGATGATGCTTCTGCACTTCACCATCCAGCAGCGAACTCAGCCTGAGAGCAGCTCCATGCTGCGGGAGCAGATCCTGGATCTCAGCAAAAGGTACATTAAAGCGCTGGCCGAAGAAAATAGGAACGTGGTGGATGGCCCATATGCCGGTGTCATGACAGCTTATGGTGAGTGTGGAGACACGGGGATGGCTTGCTCTGTTGGGCATGCCTCGACTTTGGAGGGACATGTGGTCTTGTTACGGTTTGAGGATTCTCTGTTCTCATGGGCAGTGATCATATTTGGTTTTGCATGTGTATCCTTTTCATCTCTGTATTTATATATGCGAGTGTGGATATGCACGCCAGAGGATAATCTCAGGTGTGAGTCCTTATATTTTACCTTGTCTGCACCAAAATCTCTTCTTGGCAGCCAAGCTAGCTGCCTCCTGACCCTCGGCGAGATTTTCTTGTCTCTGCCTCCCGTCTCTGTATAGACACACTGGGATTATACATGCATGCTACTGTATCTAGCTGTATGTGGATTCGGGGGATCTGAACTCAGGTCTTCATGCTTGTCCAGCAAGCCCTTCTACTGACAGAACCACCTTCCCAGCCCACTGCTGCGCTTTTAGAAAGGTAACACAGCGCTCTTTGGGGGACTCTAAGCTCCCGTAACCCAGACCCCCCCGTCCCCAGGCATGCCAGTCAGCACACTTGAGCTCTCTGCATTGTGTCCGTAGTCAGTCCCCAGTCCGTCAGCATATTTCTAGACTGCTCAGAGGAGTGTGTTCAGGGAATGCAGACAAACATTTTCATTATCTGTCCTTAAACAGAATGTAATTAGATGCGGGGGAGGGGGGGGTGGGGACCCCGGGTGAGGGGGCTGATGTTTTGGATAACATCAAGGTCAGCGTGGAGCTAATAAACTGCCCTGTAGCTTTAATGTTTGGTTTTCCAGGCTTTATTGGTGTCTTTGATTTTGCCCATTCTGAAAGAAATCTTCTTGTCCTCATTGGTCCTTTTCAGGTGCCTCAAGTTCTTTTTAAAACGACACATGAGGGCTTTCCTAGCATACTTGGAGCCTCTGGGTTGGATCAGTGCATAGGGGCACATGCCTGAAGATCAGATGCACAGGGCCATCCTCAGCTATGGAGGGCCTTTATGGCTAGCCTGAGTTACATGAGACTACACACACACACACACACACACACACACACATATATATATAGACATATAAAAATAAAGTATGTATGTGAAATATATCTTATTTTTATGTTAGCAAAAGTTATGCTAAATTTAGAAAAATTGAAGGTATAAACAGAAAAACAAAAGAGGAGAATCACATAAAATTATGCTCTGCAATAAACCTAATCAGCGTTTGGTGTATATTCTGATAGATTTTCCGTCATCATCACCATGTGTGCATGCCCATCCATTCGTGTATCTGGGCACGCGCACCACTGCACGTAGTGGAGGTCAGAGGACAGCCTTTAGGCTGACGTTGGTTCTCTCCTTCGACCATGTGGGTCCTGAGGATGGAACTCAGGTCATCAGGCTTGCATGGTGAGTGCCGTTACTCTCTGAGCCATCTCATCTGACCCTGATGGTGCAAAAATGCGCATACAAACACTTAGGAAGTATATCCATGGCAAATGGACTTTGGGTTGTACTGTCTTGGGAAATTCGTCCTCCCCGGATGCCCTTTGGTCACTGAGGATCGAGAATGATTGGGGTTTCTAGAGGCTGAGTCCTTGTTAGTCATCAAATGGAAAACTGAACCATCCACCACAGACTTGAGTGGGCTCAGTGTTTGGGACTTTGGCTGTAGATGACAACTGTGGTGGTGCAGAAGAGCTGGTGTTTGCTTTGGGGCCCAGTCAAGGATATGACCTTGAGGAATAGCACCCTCGTGATGATTAGTAGCTGTGATTAGGCAGCTGGAATATAGGCTCAGTAAATCATAGGTACCCAATAGCTTGGTTCTGTGCTGTGTGTGTGTGTGTGTGTGTGTGTGTGTGTGTGTGTGTGTGTGAAGAGAGGATAGCCACAGCTGAGGAGCCCTCCTGTTCTTTCTCAATTCTTAGGGTCAGAATGGTCACACATCATATCTGCTTGTAATATATCTCTGCGAGCTTTGTCAGCAACAATCTTGGGGAGCAGGTAGCTCAGTTGGTAAAGTGCTTGCCATGCAACCACAAGGACCTGAACTTGATCCCCAGTACCCATGTAAAACGACCAGACATGAACGGCAGCATGCACCTACAATCTCAGCACCAGGGAGGCTTGTTAACCAGCCAGCCTATCAGGAGCTTCAGACTCACTAAGAGATCCTGTCTCAGTGGGGAGAGCGAACTAGGAAGGCATCCGGCATCGACCTCTTGCCTCTGTGTACATGCACACATTCACAAACACCACAGACAGACAGATAGACAGACACACACACATGAGAGAGAGAAAGAGAGAGAGAGAGAGAGAGAGAGAGAGAGAGAGAGAAGAAATATGAGGTGCCCAACCACACAAGTCATATGACTCATTGACATGACTCACGTCGTCCATCAGTTTCAGAGATCAGTTATTGACAGAGAGAAAAGAATAACATAGAACATTTGTGTTCCATAAGTATGATGTGGCCTGTGGTAGATGCTGTCTTAAAGGTTTTAATCCTGCATGTACTTTGTGTTCTTCAGGGGCTTCACCCCAGCCCCTGGCGTCCATCTACCCAAAGAGTCTGGAATGTTTAGGTGGAAGCTTCTACTCCAAGCCCCTTCCCCCATCTCTCTCCAAACCTATCTATCTCTCAGAAAGTACACCAAGTCCCCTCCCTGAGAAATGCTCAAGACCACTCCTACAGGGTACTTAAACTGCCCTCCAGAAAACAGGCTTGTGGTCTTCTTGCCCCAGCTCCTCTCTGGGGAGCTGGAAAATCATCCAGGAGCTTTGTAGCCATTAAACCTGGGCCTTTTCTAATTCGGTTTGATTTGGTCTGATTTGGATTATTGTGGCAGCGGAGAAGCTTATCGGGGTGCAGAAACCTTTCACTTTGTTATGCCCTTGTTGGGAAAGGGCAACGACTTAGCAGTGATTTCCTCTAATCACAGTGTATCAAACTTTTTCCCTGGGTGACACGAAAACATATGAGCTATATATTTATAGACTTGTGATCTTGCTAGTTGTTTCTATTATGTGTTGATAATAAAAGCTCAGAGTGCAGACTTCCTGCATATTTTAGAGAAAATATATCTGATCTTAGCTTTTTAGCACATATGCGTGTGTGTGTGTGTGTGTGTGTGTGTGTGTGTGTGTGTGTGTGTATAATAAAAAAGTAACCCAGGACTGGGGAGGGAGATAGTTTACAAGAGGACTGGGGGACCTGCATTCAATCACCAAAAACATGAAAAAAAATCAGGCATACTTGGTGTACTATTGTAGTCTCAGCACTGGGGAGGCAGAGAAAGCTATATCCCTGGACTCACTGGCCAGCTGAATTAGCCCACTTGGTGAGCCCCAGAGCAGCGGGAGACCCTATCTTAAACAAAGAACAAACAAGATGGATGGTGTTTTCAAAATAACAGTTCTACATTCTCTCTCTCTCTCTCTCTCTCTCTCTCTCTCTCTCTCTCTCTCTTTCTCTCTCTCTCTCTTTGAGTCTTCTGTTGGAATTTCAGCCATGTGTTTCATCGTAGGACGTTGCATATTAAAGCACCTATAAGAATTATTTATTCTAACCCTTTCCCGATGACCGTCAGTGAAGTAATCGTTCTTTCCTCCCATACCAGCAAATAGTGAATCTGGAGTCATCAGTGAGTCTAACATGCTTTCCTCCCACCAGGCTGACTTGCCAATCTAAGTGGTCAGTGGGACTGAGTTTCTGGAACTTACCAGAGTGTGTGTGTGCTTGAGCTATGTAGGACCCTCCTGTGGTGAGGTCCACTGAGACAGGGTTTCCTGGTCCTATTGATGTTTTAGGTTAGATAAGTCTGTATTCCAGGAAGATTTGCTTACGTAGGGTTTTAGTGTTCTTCTGTCAAAGTTACACAGCACTCTGCCCAAAAGCAATTTAGGGAGGGAAAGGATTTGTTTGGCTTACTCTTCCAGATCAGAGTCCATCATTGAGGGCAGTCGAGTCAGGAACCTGGATACAAGAACCATGGCGGAAGGCCACTTGCTGGTCACTCCCAGTCTCCGTCCCTGACTCACTCATATTCTCATGCTTACTTATATATATACTTATGTACTTACTTATATACTTACTTATATATAGCTTACTTATATCGCCTTTGACCTCCTGCTAGGGATAGTAACACCACAGTGGGCTGGGCCTTCCCATATCAATTAAAAAGTTCAACAGTCCCTCACAGACATGCCCAGAGAGAGAAGTTACTTGACTGAAACTCTTGCCAGGCCATTATAGGCTTTGTTAAGTGGACAGCTAAAATCACTAGCACACGTGGTAAGCTTTTAGCAGGAGATACCAGTAGCCCCTCCCTAGTTGTGACAATCAACAATATCTCCTGGTATGAGATAATAAAGGTGTTCTAACATAGATTACTGCTGTGTGGCTTTCATTTGATTTTGTTTTGGTGTCTGGAGTTTGGTAACCTCACTGTTTCCTTGATTTAGTATTTTGGATGCGAGTAACCAAGTGATGGTGATATTAGCTAGGGTGTGACCTAGTGCTAATCCTGGGAAGCTGGAGAGACATTCTGATAGCCCCACTTCTCCTTTAACCCCCCACCATTGGTAACATTGACAGATAGATGGCTCTGGAGGATCAGGAGTTCAAAGTCATCTTTGGCTACAGATGGAATTTTAGAGGCCAGTCTGAGCTACATGAAGTCCTGTTTCAGGCAGGTGCTGAGACTATGGGATGCTGTGTGGCTTAGCTGGGCTATGTGGGTCCTCTCTTGCTTGTCTGCCACAGACACAGCCCATGTCAGTGTACTGCCTAGACATTTGCCCTGGAAGAATGAATAATTGATCCTCTGTGTCCAGGAATGGGTTAGCTTAAAGGGATCCCATTAGTAGATTGAATAAACTTTTTATTTGAGAAGGAACTTAATAGGAGTGAGGGGAGAATGAGAGAGAGAGAGACAGAGACAGACAGAGAGAGACAGAGACAGAGAGAGAGACAGAGACAGACAGAGAGACAGAGACAGACAGAGAGAGACAGAGACAGAGAGAGAGAGAAAGACAGAGAGAGAATGTATGTGAACATTACCAAAATGCATTATGTACTTGTCTGAGCTTGTCAGAGGAGAGGAAAGAAAGCAACCTCTCCTCCCATTCCCACATTGGTAGAACCAGAGGATCTTGGTCTACTATAAACAGGTAGAGTTTTCGTAGTTGGTTTTAGATCGTTCCTGATTTGTTAGACTCCCTGGTTCCAGATCCCGAAACAGCAGAGCTGATCATAAGCTTTGCCCATGAGCCAGGTTCACACCACTGTTTAATGATGTACATAAAGTTGTGCTGGCAAACGGCCTCTCTCATTGTTTATAGCAGATTCACTTACTTAGAGCCATGGCGACAGCAACGTCCATTTCCCACAACTTCTGAAACATTCCAGTCCACCCTTCCCCGGTAACCATAGCCCATTCTCTGGTCATGGCCTTCAGGGATTCAGCCACTCAGGATTCCTTTGGTCTGAGGAAGTCAGCAACTTACAGCTTTTGACCGAATCCTCCTTGCTACTTAAGTTTGTTAAGAAAACAACTGAGACCACAAGCATATTAATTGCTGGGGGAGATGATAGAAACTCCATCCACGGTCGTATACATTCAGGCCTCAGCCTAGTTCATTGTTATTATAACATAAAGTATCTGTATGTGAAAGGAATGTCATTTCCACGTCAGCCACCTTTGCAGCACACATGAGCTGTCCTGGAATTCTTGATTCAGGCATGAGAGGCTTCAAGACCTCTTTGCAATGAAGTGTTCCCTTCAGGCCTCTTCTCCACAGTTTTTCCTGTCTTTCTAGCTTGCTTTTGTTCTTAAGAAATAAGAAACAGAAAACAGAATGAAAAGCGACCTCTGAACTCCTTTTGGGACTCGGTCATTCAGATGGGCTGCTGGAAGGTCCCCAGCAGCCTGTGCAGAACAGTGGGGGCATTCATCCATGGGGTGCAGAGGGTGTTGGCTCCTGCCTCCTCACCACACCTGCTTATCCCAGGCCAGCACATCATGGGCTGTGCCTGTCAGGGCATGGTAGATGCTGTCATTCACTCTAGTCAATGATGTTCTTGTTTCTGAGGTGACCCAATCTGTCTCTGACTGCTTGACCCAAATTCCCATCCCCGATGGTGCTCTCTTATCTAAGGCCAGGCCTGGGCCACTTCAGGCCTCTCATTCTGAAGATGCAGCGTAATGAGATCCGTAGTCCAGCTATGTCCCATGATTCTATCATCCCCTGCCACTGGAACGCTTAGCTCCAGGGAAGCTCCTAGTGTTGGGTCTGGGTGTCACACCGTGATGGGGGACAGACCAGCAAAGTCTGTTAAACCAGAAGTAAGCTTTATTCCAGAAAAAGAAAAAAAATCACCATGGGGCACACAAGCCTATCAGCTATAGCTCTGACTATAGCCAGAGATTGGGCTTCTGTAGCTGTGGCAATGGGGGCTGGTTTGGGGCTTCCTCCTACCTTCAAATCAAGCACTGGGTGGGGTCAAAGAGCTTTTACAGCCTTGAGGTCAGGTTTAAAGTCACAGCACATTTTAAGTTTTACAGCTTTTGGTTACAGGACATTAGGATGTTAACTTAGGGTGTTTGGGAAAGCCTGGGGCTGACCCAGCCCTTTGCACTGTCCCTGAAAGAATGCAAGGCAGAGAGTAGAGTCACAGTTAAAAATTAAGGGAACTCGAGCAGAGGGTCCCACAGAGGCAACAGTGAGAGGCTAACCTTTGTCTGCAGGACCTGCCTAGCAGGGAAGCTGGGAGGCAAAGACAATTGTTAAAAGTTTACCTCTGTCCACATGGCTGCCAGGATGTGTGACTTTAAGGCAGAAAGCGGTTGTTAAAGGTTAACAATGGCTGCCAGCTTTATTTATTTATTTTTTTCCAAAATTTGTTTGGGCTTACAAATTTACATTTCTATATTCATGAACTGTACCCTTTATTTCTGTATTTTATTCCTGGGCTAGGACTCTTTACTAGTTCAGGCTAACACAGCAGGGAGCCTCTCCTAGCTAACTCCCCACACCCACTTCCTGCTGCCTGGTTTATCTGTGGCCTATTTTGTCTTGGTCTCTGCCTGGCTTTTGGTTGCTGAGCTCTGAAGGCTCAGGTTGTCCACTTGACTGTCTCTCATCCTTAGAGACTGCCTGTGAGGGCCTGCCTTTGCTGGCTGGTGTGTTCTAAGCAACTATCTAGGCTTTGGGCATATGCTGGGGAAAGGGCTTTTCTGCTCTTGTGGGTGCCCCATCCTGGAGAACAGCAGGACAATGTCAGAGAGCAATCACTCTTCCTTGGAAAATAGCAAAGGAAAAATTAGATTAGAAAAAAAATCCTAGAGGGACTAGAGAAATGGCTAGGCAATTAAAAGTGCTTTCTGAGCCAGGCAGTGGTGGTGCCTGCCTTTAGAGGCAGGTGAATCCCTGAGTTTGAGACCAGCCTGGTCTACAGAGCGAGTTCCAGGTCAATCAGGGCTACACAGAGAGACCCTGTCTCAAGAAAAGCAAGGAAAAAAGAAATGCTTTCTGTTCTTTCATTCGGCATTCCCACTTGCTGGTGTGCAACCACCTGTGACTCCAGCTCCAGAAAATCCAGCGCCTTCTTCTGCCTCTGAAGGAGCCTATATTCATGTGCACACACCTACACACACATACACACACACACACACACACACACACACACACACACACACACACCCCACATTTAAATAAAAGTCCCTGAGGAACTTTTTTACCTTGAGTGGTGAGAGAAGGCACCTGAACTCAGAATATTAGGGATCACTTAGGTTGATATATTCAAACAAAATTTGGTTTTGTTAATTCTCCTGCCCTCTTTGTACCCCATGCTTCTGTTTCTCCTTGTTCCTTCCATCCCCCATTCCACCCCATGGCCTCCTTTCTGCCTTCATGTCCCTTGAGACTGTTGCCCTTCCCGCCCTCAGCACCTCCTTTTCCCCTCGTGATCCCCTTTCTAGTTTCATAGCCTACACCCATAAGACACATTTGCATATGTACATTAATATATCTATATGTAGATATATAGAGATGATACACACACATATATATAAAGGTAAACAGAAGCGTATATACATTAAAAGCTAAACTCTTGTATATGGGGAGGACATGTAGTATTTGTCTTTCTGAGTCTACATCACTTCACTTAATACAGTAATATCCAGACCACTCATATTCCCACAGTTTTCATTTTTCTTTATAGCTGAATAAAATCCCAACATGTATGTATGCCATATTTCCACTATCCATTCATGTGTCAATGGGCATCTAGGCCAATTCCTTGCTTGGCTGTTGAGAATACAGCAAATAAGTATCTCTGTAGTAGGCTAAAGTCCTGGGAGTTGGGCGTACCTGAATGACAATAGGAGGGGTGGGTCAAGAGGGGAGGTTGAGGCAGAGCTTGCCTAACAGGAGATAGGCCCACACTAGGGAGACGAGAGGGCCTGCCTGCCGTGAGGTGAAAGGCCCAATGGGAATGAATGGGGAGAGGGGTGCTGTGGAAATGAGTGCTGGAGGTGCCCCTGGTGCCCCTTGGAGAGACAGGGTGGGGTGCTGGTGGAAGAGGCACAGTCAGGCAGAAGGTGGAGGGGAGAAAGGGGTCAGCTCTGGGCTTTGATTAGCAGCCAGGACTGAGCAGCCCGAAGTATCAGCTTTGGGCTGGAGGTGCCTCTCCAGCATGGATATTTCTGGCCAGGGTGTTGACCCACGGGCACTGCGCATCCCCAGGTGACTCTCGGAGCTGCAGTCAAGAGCTGTTACAGCACCTTTCTTTCAAGGGCTCCTGTGAGAAAGGAGGAGGTGGCATGGGACAAACTGGCAAGCCTAGAAAGGTACTTTTTGGTTTTTGTTTTCATTCTTTTGGGTTTTTCTTCTTGCCTCTGTTTTTTTATCAGTAGGACCAAGGAAACTGTCATGGGAGGGTTAGGACTTTGGTGGCGTCTCCTGGGAAACGGTCAGAGAGGAAACAGCCTCTGCGCTGGAAGGAACAATACATTGTTACTGCAGAGGAGCTGGCAGGGGGAAGAGGCTCCTGGATTGGCTAAGGATGCAGCTGCTGTGGTTAAGGAAAGGACTGCTTGGCGCCCTTAGAACCTAAAAATGGACCTCTGGGGCTTGGGGAGTTCCCCTCTGTGCTGTGGTGGACATTCAGCCAGACAGTTCTGTCAGAGGCAGGCCAGCCTCCCAAGTATATCAGCTCAGTGTGAAGATTGAGGAGGCAGCCAGTGAGGGGTGTGTGTGTATGAGTGTGTGTGTGCGTGTGTGTGTGTACGTGTGTGTGTGCGTGTGAATATGGGGCTCACCACCTTCCCTATTGTTGAAGCCTTTTCTCCCACCTCAGGCTTGAAGAAAGGATGCTTCTCAGAAAGTTCTTCCCCTTAGATGGTGTTCAGAGCCTGCCATGGCCCTGTCTCTTTCCACACCAGTACCTCCGTTTCTTTTTCCTCTCAGATCAAGCCGGGCAGACCACTTACCATGGTGAGGCCCCGAGGAGCTGCCTGCCATCCTCACTCTTGTTCTGAATCATAGAAGAGTGTTTCCCAGTGTTCTGGCCTCTGTGTCTTCTTTAGGCCCATCTTCTCAGTTTTTGAGAAGTCTGCCAGACCTCTTCACAGGAGGGCCACCCCGTGGTTCTCATCCTTCCTAACTTCTCGGCCAGCTAACAGTATGGTCATCTTCCTCAGCCTGGTTGACAGAGACAGTGAGCACTCTCTGTTCAAGGCTTTGCCTAGCGCACAGTAGGAGCTAGGAATGAACAGTGTCACCCATCCCCTGTCACCACAGGACTGTCTCTGCATGGTGTCCTGACAACAGAGACTAAAGTGAGAGGCACAGTCCTGTCTTTAGTGAGGCAGGAAATGGGAGGAATTCCATGTGGGCTCCACACCCAGGGTGCTCCAAGTCGTTATTATGGGGGCTCTTGATATGGCAACTGTTTGTGGTAAAATGTCCTGAGAGACCTGTTTCCATGTAGTGTGGGGACGGGAGGATGAAGGGGACAGCAGTCACCCACACACCAAATTTGGGGGGCAACTTCTGTTGCACACCAGCCTAGTTGAACCCCCACTGGTTACCACGCAGCCAGGGCTTCAGTGTTAGACACACTCAACCTTTGGATGCTGTGCCCGCCCTAGTTTCTGTCACTGTGCGAAAACACCCAGACCAAAGGCAATTTATGGGAAGAAAGGATTTATTTCTGTTAGAGGTACAGTCCATCACTGAAGGAAGTCGAGGCAGGAACTGGGAGAGCGTGTGCCTCGTCTGCATTCAGGAAGCCCTGGGCACATGCACTGCCACACAAACTAGATACGGTGGTGTTTACCTGGCACCCCAGACAGGTAGAGGCAGGAGGATGGAGGCCAAAGTCGTCTCAAGCCACACAGGGAGTTGGGGGCAGCAGGGACTGCATGAGACCCTGGGGCAGAAGACACAGGCAAATAAGTAGGATGGTGAGCGGCACTGAAAATCTTCTAAGACATCTTATTCAACTTGATACCGGGGCGTCTTCCGAGAGAGGAAGTCACTGGACTGCCTGCACACTTAAACTGGCCCTTTGCAGTTAGGGGATTTGGAAGAGAATGGGAACTTTTAAAGAAAATTGGGAGCATATGAGGAAATCAAACCCAGATCGAACCAGTGATGTAAATTTCTCTCATGCTTTCTTTTCTTTTTCCTTTCCTTTTCTTTTCATAAGGCCTCACAGGTCTCAAGCTGGCCTAGAACTTACTAAGTATCCAAGGATAACCCTGTGCTTCTAAACCTCTTGCCTCTGCCTCCCTAATGCTGGGATTGCAGGCTCATACTACTAAACCTAGGCTATGTGGTGCTGGAGACATAGCCTTTGCACGTATAGGCAAGCTCTCTACCAGCTCAGCCATATTCCCTGCCCTCCTCCAGCCTTTTCACAAGTGCTAAGAGACACGTATGTTTGGGTGTGTAGATCGTGTATACAAGTACACGTTCCTTCTTAGAAGTTGGAGTGGTATTTATATACCAAAACCTCATCTTTGTGGTGTTTCTTCATGCTGTTAAGTCACTTGACGACTACATAGTTATTAACTCATGAATCACCATCAGCTGTGAACACAGATTTCGAGGCAACACCCATATTTGCCTAGTGATTGGGTCTAGCTCACAGATGGGGTAATGTAACCTGAGCTTGCTCTTGCCCTGTTTGAGTCTTTTCCAGCTCTCGTCTGGAATAAATGACAACGTATATATAAAACCATCACTGTTGTGAATGCTCTTCTACATAACAAATGCACTATATTTGGTCAATGTGATGACCATATTTTCTTTCCATCGGAAGGTCATTTTAAAATTCATGTGAAAATACGTAATTCATGGAACTTGGCATTCCTGGCAGCTGATGGTTCTAGGAGGTCGGGGTTAATACTCTTTTCACTGACACCTTCCTTTCTCATTAGTGCCCTGTCTTTGCCTGTTTTCTAGAGCTGTGAGCAAGGCTACTTTGCAGCCAGCTCTCTTGTCCATGCTCTGTCTTTCAGGGCAGCTGTGGCAGAAAAAGATTTGAGTTAGGAGCCAAACAGAGAAGGGAGTTATTTTTGGCGGTTTGGGTGTAAGTCCCTGCTCATTGCAAAGTCAGCTCTGTGCCACCAATGGGTAGTGTTCCTTACAGGTGGACGGAAAGCCTTGGCCTTGCCCGGAACCCTTGGCTGACCAGAGAAGTCTGCTGAGTTTCAGCAGGGTTGATGATAGCTGCCTGGTTTTGTTGTCCTCCCCACCCCTCTCTCTCCCTCCCTCCATCTGTCCCTCCCTCCACCCTCTCTTCTGTCTCTGTGTGTGTATGTGTGCATGCTCATGCTTGTGTGTGTGTACATGTGTGTGCACTATGGCACACACGTGGAGGTCAGAAGACAGCCCCAGGTGATGTTCCTTACATTTTTCCTCACGTGACGCAGACCAGCTGGTTGAATGAACTTCCGGGGACTCCCTTGTCTCTGCTTCCTGTCCTGAAATAGTCCGCAGAATGCTAGAAGGGATTGTGGTCCAGGGCAGATGGGGTCAGGGGAAGGATGTCTTTCTTTTTCTTTTTTTTTTTCTTTTTGATTTTTCGAGACAGGGTTTCTCCGTAGCTTTTGGTTCCTGACCTGGAACTAGCTCTTGTAGACCAGGCTGGCCTCGAACTCGCAGAGATCCGCCTGCCTCTGCCTCCTGAGTGCTGGGATTAAAGGCGTGTGCCACCACCGCCCAGCCTTCCCCTGTACAGCCTTTCTTGATAATTCCTCGAATGCTGGTAGGTTTGATGAGAGAAATCATGGTTTGCCATCCTCTCCTGAGGATCTGGGTCACACACCCGAGGACTCTAATCTACCAGCAGAGCCTCTGTCACTTCTGAGAGCCCTTGTTGGACATTAGTTTCAGGGTGCATCTACTCACCTCAAATAACATAATGTACCACCCCCTCACAGAGGCACATGGAGGTGCTCTCTTCAGCACCCTGGATCCTGTGAGCCAACATTAACCCCCACAAAGGAATAGCAGTGCCAGCCCCCTTTCCTTCTTGCTCTTGGTCATTTCTTCTTTCTATCATGGACCGTCATGGCTTCCTGGAGATGAAAACTTCCAGACGCTACAAGGGCACCTGTTCTGCCATGGTCAAATTGATGTCAGCATCTCCCAAGAAGTCCTGGCTCGAAAAGCGCCAGAACTCCTTTCCCCAGAGTTGTTCAAAATGTTTTCAACTACTCAGTCTCATTCTTCTTATGCATAGTGAATTTTAGGGACACAGAAACTTTTGGTGGTTGTGTCAGGCTTAAAGTTTTACTGCCAAGGCTTCTGAAGAAAAAGGAAAAAATTGAAAGTATTAATAATTAGAAATTATAATCCTGCTGAGGACACATTTTACTGCTACCATAACTGTAAAACACTCTGATAAATATAAAAGGATTATGCTAGAGTTTGGAAGGAATATTTCTGTCCTCATTTTCTTATTAAACTCTATCAAAACGAGTCTTCATTATGCGGTGTCCTTTAATAAATGGATTGCCACTAAGACTACAGCATAAACAAATATTCCGCTGTCTGTTCAGGACTGCAGCAAAGCTGGGAACAGTTTTTGCGCCTTTTAAGAAAAAACAGGTGAGAGATAATTTTATCACTTGGAAAGCTATACTTTATGTGAGGACGATTGTTTGTTCTTCGTGAATAGGTGATAGTTCATCTGTTTTATTCATTTGCTCATGTAAAGCATATTCGCTAAGTGCTGCAGTGTGTTGGGCATCGTGTGTATGTGTAAAAGTGGAAGAGTCTGAGCTTTCCATCCTCTTAGCCCTGCCCCTCTCTCTCCCTCCCTCCTTCCCTCCCTCCCTCTCTCTCCCACCACACCTCTCTCCCTCCCCTTAGCCCTCCCTTTTTGTTCATTTAGTATTTGTTTACAAGTACACGTGTCTGTGTGAATGTGTACCCATAAGTGTAGGTGCCTGAGGGGACCAAGGGTGTTGCACCTCTTGGAGCTCGAGTTACGGGTGGCTGTGAGCTGCCCAGTGTGGATGCTGGAAACCAAACTGGTTTGCTCTGGAAGAGTAGTGTAGTATGTGCTCTTCATCACAGAACAATCTCTTCAGCCCCATCTGCCCCATCTTCTTTGTTCATGTGCTTCTCATGAATTGTGTCTTTAAATGGGACCTAGGAGTTGGCACAGTTGGTAAAGCCTTCTCCCTGAATGTGTGAGGACCTGTGTTCAGACCCCCAAACTCATTTTATAAAGGAATCTAGGCTTGGCAGCCTGTATCTATAAACCCATGGATGGTGAGATGGGGGGAGGGGGAGCCATGTGGATGCCTGGGAGCTCACTGGGCAGCTAGTCTAACATATGTGGCGGATGTTCCAGGCCAATGAGAGACCCTGTTTTAAACAAAACATAGAAAGTGGAGAAGGATTCTTAGCAACAATATCTGGAGTTGTTCATTGGCCACTGATGGAAACAGATGCAGACTCAGCCAAACATGAGGTGGAGCTCAGGGGATCCCGTGGAAGAAGGGGAAGGACAGTAGGAGCCACAGGGGTCAAGGACATCACAAGAAAATTCACAGAATCAACTAACTTGGGCTCATAGGAATTCACAGGGACGGAACCCACAACCAGGGAGCCTGCATGAGTCAGGCCTAGGCCTCTGCATGTATGTTACAGTTGTGTAGCCTGGTCTTCTTGTGGGGCTCCTAACCATGCGAACTGGGCCTGCTCTGACTCTTTTGCCTGCTTCTGGGGTCCTTTTCCTCTTACTGGGTTGCCTCATACAGCCTTAATATGAGCGAGGTGCCTAGTCTTTTTGAAACCTGAAACTTGATATGCCATGTTTGGTTGATATCCCTGGGAGGCCTGCCCTTTTCTGTAGGGAAATGGAAGAGGAGGGGCTGGGGAGGAGAGGAGGGATGTAATATATGAGAGAGGAATAAAGAAGAAAAATCGGGGGTTGTTCTCTGACTTCCAGATGTGTGTTGTGCAAACCGCACACCAACAAGCAAACCATTTTTTTAAATATTTATTTATTATGTATACAATATTCTTTCTATGTGTATGCCTGCAGGCCAGAAGAGGGCACCAGATCTCATTACAGATGGTTGTGAGCCACCATGTGGTTGCTGGGAATTGAATGCTCTTAACCGCTGAGCCATCTCTCCAGCCCAAGCAAACCATTTTTAAAAATCCTTTTAAGCTGGGCAGCAGTGGCCCGCACCTTTAAATCCCAGCACTCAGGATGCAGAGGCAGACGGATCTCTGTGAGTTTAAGGCTAGCCTAGTCTACAAGAACTAATTTTAAATTTTGTATCGCTTTGAAATTGTGACTTAGTATCGCTTTCCTTGGAAACAAACTCTTTTTTTCTCAGCCTGAGAGAAACCATGCCCTCTGCAGTAAAAAGCCTGGAGATGCTGAGGTGTTTAGTAACTTGACTTTAGTGCTTTCGCGGCCTCATCCTACTTGCAAAGCAGGTTCTTACTAACTCATTTTCGCGCCTGTGTATCTGTGCATGTGTGTGTACGTGGGTGTGGAGGACATATACTCATATACTCCAGGCTGGCTATCTTCCCCTCTTATTCTCTTCTATATCTTTTTTGATAGGATCTGTCTGTGAACTTACAGCTCTCCAATTAGGCTAGACTTCTTGGTAGCCAAAAACAACAATAAAAAAAAACCTACCCATCTTTGACTCTTTATACAGGTTCTGGGTTTCAAACCTAGGAACTCACACTTTACCAACTGAGCCATCTCCTCAGCCTTAAAGAAACAAAAACAATAAAACAAACTCAAGAAACTCTTGGTTTATCAGGTAGTCTCTACCTCACCATCAGCTGGCTTTGCTCAGTGGTGGTGGGGTGGTGTTGTAAGCTGCACCATGTTGGGCTGCCGTATGTCACAAGCTGCATTACATTGGGCTGCCAAAAGTCACAGGCTGCACTATGTCAGGGCTGCCATATGTTATGGGCCACCTTTTGGGGGTGACTTTTGCCGGGCTTCTAGCTGTGGTGGGCTCTTACGTTCCAGTGTAGGGGTGTGAGGATTAGAAAAGTTAGGTAGGAGAAGCAGAGATAAGGATGAAACACAGAGACATAGGATAGTATTGGGAGGGCAACTCTGAGTTCTAACTTCTGAGTTCGCCTGTGTTTAATTTTCCATACACTTTAAAACCTCAATACAGAAGGGGGAAAGACAAAAAACTGCCTTAACATAATACAGAGGACAAAAAGAACATTTACTTGCTTCAATACTTTAAGATGACAAGCCATTAATTCATGAGAAAAGTGTTCTATTATTTAGGCAGTGAACCCACCCTAGACCAAGTATCCTGAAGGCAGCCACTCCCTAGGTCAAACCTTCTAATTCAAAAGGAGCAGAAGTATGCTTGAATTCTCTGACTTTTGGTCAAGGTGGAGTGGATCTATCTCATGGGCCTTCTTAATGTCCAAACACCAAGTAACCACACCCTAGGTCAGGGTAGAGCCCTGGTTGTCAGCAACTTTGAGCAAGCTTAAGCTCTCTGACCTTCAGACAAGGTGGAATAGGCTCACATTTTTGGGCCTCCACGGGGTGGGTGGGTGGAGTTGCAGGGCACAGTGGCATTGCCAACTCTGTGTGATGGCTGGGACATGACTGAGTGAGAAAACATGGCAGAGGCATGAGAGTTGAGAGCCTGATATGTAGGTTCAGAAGCTGCACGTTAGAAATGCCTGCAGGCAGGTCTACAGTGACTCTGAAGAGGGGATTGTCCTTAGCGCTACAGTCCTCATCTCTTGGTAGGATGCACTGAGTTAACTGGGGAAGTCAGGAGGACAAAGGCGCAGACAGAACTGATAGTGTTGTGATGGTGTGGGAAGGAATTTTCCTCCTCTTCCTCCTTCATCAAGTCTTTGCATACACCATGTCTGTCACAAAGTCACACACTGTTAACAGAGAGAGAAGGTCACTCTTTGTGACAACCTATTTTAGAATTTAGGGAGACCAGCTTTTCTAAAATCTATGTATTTTCTCTCTCTCTCTCTCTCTCTCTCTCTCTCTCTCTCTCTCTCTCTCTCTCTCTCTCCTCACCCCTCCACCTGTACATGTCTGTACAGGTGCATGTGTAGCAGGTAGTTGGGGCCCAGAGGTTGACATTATGTGTCCTTTTAAGTGGCTTTTGACTATATTCATTTTCAGACAGGGTACCTCCCTGACCGTGGAGCTACTCAGTGAGATCCAGGGAGTCACATCACCCCTCTCTGCTTCCCTAGTGTTGGCATCTATGGGCATGTGCCATTGTGCCCAGCTTTGTACATGGGTACTAGGGGCTCGACTCAGGTCCTCCAGCAAGTGCTTGTCCAGCTGAGCCATCTCCCCAGCCTGAGAAGATCTCCTTAAGTGATTCTGTGACTGTTTTGTGTCCTGACTAGGATGTGTCCCTTTGTGAACTTGACTAGGACTCTGTGCTGTAGCTTTTTACCACATCCCAGGAGGTTCCCAGCCCTGAGAGCCCATCCATGTTAGCTCATTTTCTGTTCCCTTCCCTGGGGAAGGAAGGAAAACAAAGCCGCTCCTTCATCCTGTTGTGTCTGTAGCAGTGGCAGTGAGGTTGGAGGCCACAACTCATGCATGCTTGCAGCCTCCCTTCTCACTCTTGCGTTGTTGGCTGCAAATCTTCCTCAAACACTCTTAATACCCCCAGAGGATGACTAGGAATGCAGGAGATCTGAGTATGGCCTTTACTTTGTGGTTTCTCCAGTGAAGGCTATTTTGCCCCTAGTATATATCCAGCAGTGTCTGGAGTTTTTTTCTTCACCACAGTTAGGGACTCCTTGCTGTTTTGTGGTGTGGTGTGGTGCTCACACAATTCTCATGCTAAACAACCAGGAACATAGACTACAGTGTTCATGACACATTTATGTTCTGTTCCAAGGAGCTTGTTTCTTCTCTGGTGAGGCTTGGTGGAACGTGTAACAGTCAGAGGTGTAAGAAAGGGACTCTACTCTTTTGTGTAAGCACCACAGGAGACTATCCCTAGCATTTAGAATATGACCACATCCTTACTAGTTTAAGAAGTATTTGTGAACAATGATTACTCTAGTTTTTAGTTCAGCATTTTTCTAAATCTGATTATAGTTAATGTCGGGTTCTCCAGCATGGCTATGAGTGTTGGATTGTGGCCATCAATAACCAACAAGAATTGTTGTAGAAAGCCACTTGTTTGTTTTTCAGGTGCCCAGACTCCCAAAATAACCCACACAGAAACTATCAATTAAATCACTGCTTGGCCTATTAGCTCTAACTTCTTATTGGCTAACTTTTACATCGTAATTTAACCCAGTTCTATTATTTTACATTTTACCACGAGGCTCATGGCCTACCAGCAAGGTTCCAATGCATCTGTCTTCATCAGAGGCTCTGTGACTTCTCCCTGACTCCACCCTTCTTTTTCCCAGCATTCAGTTTAGTTTTCCTGCTTAGCTCTACTCTACCCTATCACAGGCCTAAGACAGTTTTTTTATTAACCAATGGTATTCACAGCATAGAGAGGGGAATCCCACATCAAAATATACTCTTTTAAAAACTGATTGTTTAGCATAGATGAGGAAAGTGTTTTCCAACTCTACCCCTACTGAGGAGCCAGCTGATAGCTGCCAGAGGAGGGAGAATCATTCTTCTTTGAGAGTGTGTGGCCACTATAGGTAGACTGCCCTACATCTGTGCACATATGAATAACTCTAGTTAGACAGTGGGCTATCAGAGAGAGGAAGGGAGGAGGAAAGGGGGAGGGTAGAATGGAGAGAGATGGGGGAAGACATGAAGTTGTATTGGGGGATACGACAGAATTGGAGCACCAGGAAATATGGGCAGATATGGTCATATGACATTGTATACATGAATGAAATCTTAGAAGAATAATAAAAAACTTTGAGAGCTAAGAATGTGGTTCATTTGGTAGGATGCTTTTGCTTAGCCACACACAGGGCTCTAGGTTCAACCCCCAGTTCCACAGAGAACCAGGCAAGACAGCATATACCTGTAATCTCAGCACTCAGATGGTAGAGACAGGAGGATCAGGAGTTCAAGGCCAATGTTGACTATAGTAAATTCAAGGCCAGCCCTACATCAAAGATTTGGTGAAAAAAGTTGTTATAATAAAATATGCTAGACACTGAAAATTGTAGTGAACTTCATTCTGAAGCTGCTTTGAGGCCTGCTGCACCTTCATATCATGTGTGTGTCAATAGCCACAGTGCCACGTGGAGGAACTCCTGCAGTGCTGAGTAGGGTGGGCCGTGACAAACTTCTCTCGGTCAGGACCTTATGTCCAGAAAGAATCCTGTAACCTTGCTCCTTGTCAGAGTTGCTTTCTGCATAGACTGCTCTGTTTGCTGGAGTCTGGCAGGGTTGAAGACAGTTCCTGCTGTCTCTGGGGTGTGCCTATTTTAGGGGAGGTCATCTGTGCTACTTCAGAAACGTTTGAGAGTTTTGTGGTTTGTTTGTGATTCTGGGGAAGGGTACCCAGGTTCTTGTATGTACCCCATCTTCACTGCTGGCCCAATTTCAGTTTTATTTTGTATATTACAGAGGCAGAGAGAGCATGTTCACACTTTGTTATATTTTTGGATGTGTGTGTGTGTGTGTGTGTGTGTGTGTGTGAGTGTGTGTGTGTGTGTGTGTGTGTGTGTGTGTGTGTGTGTGTGTGTTGCATGTTGGAGGGCAGACCACAGGAGGATGCTTGGTGTTCTGCTCTCTCCCTTTCTCCATCTACTCTCTTGGGACAAGTTTTCTTGCTGAACCCAGATTCATGCTTGGCAGTCAGCAAGCCCTAGCTATCTTCTGTATACCTTCCGCTCCCCAGTGCTGGAGATCACAGCATGCATGACCACACACGGCTTTTTATGTGAGTGCTAAGGACCTGAACTCAGGTCCTCATGCTTATGCCTCGTGCTAATACCCTGGCCTCTGTCTGGCTTTTTTACGTTGTAGTTACACTGTCATCTACGGAGCTCATGCTCAAGTGCTATACAGTAAAATTACTAAAGAAAACCCTGCAAAAATGTCTTCCGATGTTTTAAGCAAGTCTGTGAGTTAGAGCTGGGCTGTGTTCATATATATCCCAGGTATCCACAGCCACAGTTGGATATGCCTAGCCGCACCTGCAGAACTTTTCAGTTCTCTTCCTTTTCTATTGCAGATCTGAAGAAGACGCTGGCTGTGTTGCTGGATAACATCTTGCAGCGCATTGGCAAGCTCGAGTCGAAGGTGGACAATCTGGTCAACGGCACAGGAGCAAATTCTACCAACTCCACCACAGCTGTCCCCAGCTTGGTATCACTTGACAAGATTAATGTGGCAGGTAAGGATGGCCATTTCTTGTGCAGCCAGGTCATTGAGCCCTGCCTAAGATCCCAGCACCAACGCTCTACTGGCACAATGTAGACTCCCTAAGCTTGATGACTGTTGTGAAGGCAAGCTTCTATTTATGTTTTAATAACAGATATTGGGATGCCTTCATGGTCCCCTCACAATATCTGGTGGTTTCTCTGATACGTTTGCAGATAAAGAACTCCTAGAATTGGCTTTTACTGATAAGATTCAGAACCTAGATTAAGTGAAATATAGAGCTTATCAGAGAAGCTCCCTGGCGATGAGTTCTTGCTGCCCAGATCCCGGCAGCTGCAAGAGTCTGCCAGTTCTTAGGATGTGGCAGTGTGGTCCTGTAATCCCGGCGCTTGAATGTGGGAGTTTATCAAGGAGTTCAGGGTCATCCTCGTCTGTACAGTGAATTTGAGGCTGTCCTGGGAGAACCTCTCAGAAAGCTAAAACACGCAACTGCCAAAGCTGAGGAATTTTAACAGAAGGTAAGATAGTACTGCTCTATCTTACTTAACGCAGAGTGTGAAGTAAGCTGTCCGTGGCTGCAGGCAGATATAAATGAATGATTAAATTCATATGAAAAAGGAAAAAAAATGGAAGAATGCAAAATAATTTCTCATTGCACAGATGTTACTCTGGCAAGCAAGGAGAACTCCCTGCCCATAAGTGGAAGATGGCTGGGTTATCAAGGTTATAAGAGAAGAAGGAAGGGAATTTAGGGGCTGGAGTGTGGCTCAGCTGGTAGGGTGCCTACCAGGCAAGGCTGTGGGTTCAACCTCCTGTACTTCATAAACCAGGTGTGGTGGTACAAACCTGTACTCTGAGTACTCAAGGCGGAAGCGGGGGGATCAGGAATTTGGGGTCATCCTCTGTGGCATAGTGAGTTTGAAGCCAGCCTGAGCTACATGAGACCCTGCCTCAAGAAATAAAAATAATGCATGCCTTTAATCCCAGCTCTCAGGAGGCAGAGGCTGGTAAATCTCCATGAGTTTGAGTCTAGCTCCTGATCTACAGAGCGAGTTCTAGTACAGACTCCAAAGCTACACAGAGAAACCCTGTCTTGAAAAACAAAAAACAAAAAAAGAAAGGGAGGGAGGGAGGGAGGGAGGAAGGAAGGAAGGAAGGAAGGAAGGAAGGAAGGAAGGAAGGAAGGAAGGAAGGCAGGCCAGCCAGGTAGCCAGTGTGATAGAAGCCCCCAGATCTTTGAAGTTTAAGATGACTGGCGACTACCTGTGGTAGCTTCTTGCTAAGGCAGGGTTGCCGCTGTACACAATGCCTCTGTGTATTATAGAATGCCAGGTGGACTCTTTCTCGTGATTTCCACAGGGATACATCTTGCCTGGCCCCTTCTCAAAACTGGAATCTTAACCAAGAGAAGGGAAATGGTTAAAAGCAAAACCTAAGTCTTATACCAAAGGCCATTGTTCACACTTTGCCTCGAGTCTGTCATTGTATCACAGCCCCTTGGAGCCCACCCTGAGCCCGTGTGTGTGAGTCCCAGTTCCTCTTGGCAGGATGACCGTAGTCTCTGGTGTAGGGCTGGAGGTGAGGCACTTTGGAGAGGTGGCTGTGAACAGCTGTCTAGGCTTCTGGTATGTTGTATTCTCTAGCTGTGATCAGAAGATAATAGCTTAGCTGTTAGGAGCACTTTTTGTTCTTCTAGAGGACCTGGGTTTGGTTGCCAGCACCTGCATGGCTCTCAACTGTCTGTAACTGCAATTCTGAGGGACATGATGCATTCTTATGGGTGTCTCAAGGATCAGGCACACACATGGTGCACACAGACATGCATACAGGCAAAATGCTCCCCCCCCCCCCACACACACTATTTGGAAGATGAAGTTAAGTAGCCATGTTAGTTTTGAATTTTTAAAGATTAAGTTTTAAGATACTGGGGATATAGCTCCGTTAGCAGAGTGCTTGCCTTTCAGACACAAAGCCTTGGGTCACAGCCCCAGCACTGCCTGAAGAAGGAAGTGGCAGGGGGCACTGTACTCTCGGTGCTTGTGTTTGGAGGTCGAAGCAGTGTGATCAGTAACCCAGGGTCATCCGCAGATACACAGTCAGTTCCAGGCTACACCGGCATCTTGTGATACACAAACAAATAGATCAGTAAAGGCAGCCTGCTTTCGCACACACCCTGGCTGCTTTATCTCTCCCCTCTTGTGACAACTCAGCGACCCAAAAGTAGGAAAGATTTTTCTCTTCCTTTCCTGCCTCTCAAAGTCAAATCAGTTAAATTTTTCTCGTTATGTGAACTGGGTGAATTACCTTTCACTTATGGCCTTTTGCCCCTTACCAAGTTTTAATTCACAAACATTATTTCTAGTAATCTTAGTATCTCACCAAAGTGTTAAAAATAACTTTTAATTACAACACAGAGACAGTGTCACCTAGGCTATAAATCCTGTCTTTCTGCCATTTCCAGCAGCTTCTGTAATTAGACAAGGGAACCTCCTGCTGTGTGGAGACGCTTATTAAAGAGTGGGCGCTGTGCCTCTGCAGGCTCTGCTCGAGTGCCCACTCCCAGTGGAAGCCGCTTCCCGAGAGTTCCTGTCTGACTTCATCACGGTGCTAGGTGATCTGACTTGGAAGAAGCTAGGGTAGAGTGTGTGTGTGTGTGTGAGTGTGTGTGTGTGAGTACACTCATGTCTACAGCTGCTTGTACTGTGCCTCTTACTCTTCTGCATGCATATGGATGTTAGAAGTCAACATTGGATGTCTTCCTCAATTGCTTTCAGCTTTATCTTTTGAGGCAGGTCTCTTCCTGGCCTAGAAATCACCGATTAGACTGGCCGGACTGGCCCCGAGATCCCTCCTGTTCCTGCCTCCCCAGTTCTGGGGAGCATCTGCACCCAAGTGTGCATACTCACCCATATATACATAATTTTTAAAAAGAAAAAAAAACTCAGAAAGATGCTGGGTGGATTTTTGTTGTTGATTTTTGAAGTAGGAGCAAATTCAGAGTCAGAATTGTTGTGTTTTGAGATGGAGTCTATATTAGTTACTTTTCCGTTGCTGTAATAAAATGTGTATTTTATTACAACATATAGAAGGAAGTGTTCATTTGGCTTGCCGTTCCAGAGGGATAGGGTCCATCGTGCGGGGAGGGGCAGGGAGCATGATAGCAAGCAGCAGGCTTGGTGGGTGGAGCAGAAGCTGAGGTTTCAGATCTCGAGCCACGAGCAAACTGAAGAGTAAGTTCCCTAGAAATGGCTCAAGTCTTTAGACTCTTAAAGCCTGCCCCCACTGACATACTTCCTCCAGCAAGACCACACCTCCTCAACCTCCCCACATGGTGCCATCAACTGGAGATCAAATGTTCAAATGCCAGACACTATTGGGGACAAAACCCCACGTGGCTACATGTTTCCTAGGCTGGTCTTACGTGGCCAAGACTTCAAACTTCTTGTCCTTGTGCCTCCACCTCCCAGTGGTGGGATTACAGATGTGAGGTCCCATACCACATTTATGGGATGGTGGGGATGCAACCCAGGGCCTTATGCATACCGGGCAAGCACTCTGCTAACTGAGCCACATCCCTAGCCTATGAATTAAATTTGTAATAACCCCATGCTCATGCCTTTGTGACCTCATGTTTAGATACACTCCATACCTTCAGCGTTCTAACCGGATAATTAGGGAGAGAATATCTACACATAAAGTAACACACCATGGTCATTGTGAGGTAGATGACTATGGAGAGATTCTGTAGGAGGTTAGATTGTGGGGCTAATTGGAATTGACGCCTAAGAATCTTGTGGAGGAGCAGCTTCCTAGCAATGGATTGTGACCTCCAAAAAATGGGGAGAGAAGAGAGGAAGCTCAGAGAAGTGTGCAGCAGGTGCCTCTTACTCTCCTGCTCTTCCAGGGTCTTTACCTTGGCTTAATCTGCTATGCATTTCTGAGAAGCCAGTACTTTGACATGTTTTACTGAATTTAAGTATTCTGGAAAGGGAAGAGCTCCTGGTACCACCGTCTCCAAAAGGCCATGTGTGCCTTCTGTGTCTGTTACTCTACTCATTGCCATGCCAGAGTGCTTGACAGTTTGAGGGCACAGTTTGCCATGCCAGGGAAAGGTGGAGCATGAGCATGAGGCAACTGGTCATGTGGCATCCCCAGGAAGCAAGGGGAGAGGCTGCTGCTCAGCTGGTCACGTGGCATCCCCAGGAAGCAGTGGGAGGTGGAGGCTGCTCAGCTGGTCACGTGGCATCCCCAGGAAGCAGGGGGAGAGGGATGCTCCTGCTCAACTGGTCATGTGGCATCCCCAGGAAGCAGAGGGAGAGGGATGCTGCTGCTCAGCTGGTCACATGGCATCCCCAGGAAGCAGGAGGAGAGGGATGCTGCTCACCTGGTCACGTGGCATCCCCAGGAAGCAAGGGGAGATGGATGCTCCTGCTCGCTTGCCTTTCCCTTGCCGTGCAGTCTGAGAACCCAGCCAAGGGTATGGTACCACTCTCAGGGAATGACTTCCCACCTCAGTTAACCCAGTTCAGAAACTACCTTCTAGACATGCTCAGAAGCTTGCCTTGTAGAGATTCTAGAGCCCATCAAGTTGACAGTCAAGATTAACTGCTCCTCCTTCTGTTAGCTTCTGAGAAAGAAATTCTTCATGCTCCCGTTTCTGTCTGTGAGTCATCGCAAAGGCTCAAATCTGTGGCTCTGTTACTTTCCTGTGGTTGTGATGAAACATCCTGACCAAGGCAACTGAAAAAAGTAAGTGCTTATTTGGGGCTCACAACTTCAGAACCTTAGAGGTCATGACCATCATGAAGGGGAGCATGGCAACAGGCAGGCAGGAATAGTGCTGGAGCCGCGGCTAAGAGCTCACAAGCAAGCAGTAGTGAGAGCCAACTGAGGATGATTTTGGCTTTTGAAACCTCAAAGCGTGTGCCCCGTGGCACACTCCCTCCACCAGGTCCTTCCCAAACAGTTCCACCTACTGGGGACCAAGTATCAATCATATATAGCCTGTGGGGCTATTCTCATTCAAACCACCACAGTCTGTAACAGAAGTGTTACTACTTCCAAAAGGTCCTGCAAAAGGAGAATTGAGTGTCCTAAGTATTAGCCTGGCTTTCTGATAGGAGGTTTTCTCTCTATTGGTGTCTACTGCTTTAGCAGCTACAATGTGGTCCCTCAGTGCACAGATACTGTCCTTTCTTAGGCATGGTTGTGAATGTGCAGGATGGTCTCCTTGGCTTCCCCCATGCTGGCGGCTCCTTTCTGTCTTGTCAGTTAAACACGGTTTCTGTTTCACCTTGCTTTTTTACTGTCCCCCATGCCTACAGAAAGGTTGCTCCAGAGGAGGATGAAAGAGTTCTACACTAATAATTCTCACCCACGAGCAGCCTGCCATGGCTTTTGCTGCTCCGTGGGCCATGCTGTTGATCCTCAGAGCCCTCTAGTCACCTCAGCAATGGCTCATGAGCTGCAAGAGCGTTCATTTTTATGGGGTTCCAACCTGACTTAAGTGAGGCTTTCCTTTCTTCCTTCCAGCAGGAAGACATGTGGCAATTGCTCAGAAACACTCTCCCTGGCGGGTCTTTACGACTTCTCCAGTGTCGCTCAGCTCACTGATGTTTCTGATTGCTTACTCCTGTGTCTTATTGCTTGCTGATCCATCTTCTGGCTGACTGTAAACTGCTTCTAAATTGGGGACCATAGCAGCTGAAAGAATGTTCACTGAATTTATTTTCTTAGATGGAACAGCGAGCTGCGTGTGCTCGCATTGTGCGTGCGTGCGTGTGTGTGTGTGTGTGTGTGTGTGTGTGTGTGTGTGTGTATCTCCCTTCCTTGCTCTGTTTAGTTGTATTCTCTGTGACTTTTTTTTTTTAAAAAATGGCTTTTTTCCAAATGTATCATCCTTGGGTTTTGTTGTTCCGCCAAAGTTAATATGTCCTTAGAGAAATTTGGGTGGAAAATAAACTTTATTAAAATAAAAAAAAATCAGATTAAAGTACATTTGTGAGCCCTTTTTATCTTGTTGGAGAGGAAGGGGAGTCAAAGAAATGAGGGAATCCGATCACAAAAGTTTCCACCCCTCCCCTCAATCATGAAGTAAATTAATTTACCCAGACTTACTCTTTGGAAGGACTTGAATACTCCCCTGACATGTTTCTGCTTTCATGGGAACAGGAGCATTGCTGAGTAATAGACCCCTTTCCCAGCCAGCTCAAGGTCCTGGGTTTGATCCTTCCCATTACAAACAAGGGGTAGACTATGCTTTGGTTTTTAGAAAGACATATGGGGGGGGGGGTTCAGAGAAGATGGTTTAGTTGGTAAAGGGCTTTCCTTGCAAACCTGAAGACACGAGTTTGTTCCCCCAAACCCATACTAAAAAAGCCCAGATATAGTGGTTTGTACAATCAAAGTACTGGGGAGATGGAGGCAGACAGGTCCCTGGGGCTTGCTAGCCAGCCTAGTCTACTTGGCAAGTTCCAGACCAGTCTTGTCTTGAAAAGAAAAAGGTAGAAGACACCTGAGAAGCAACAGTCAAGGTTGTCTTCACACACACACACACACACACACACACACACACACACACACACAGAGAGAGAGAGAGAGAGAGAGAGAGAGAGAGAGAGAGAGAGAGAGAGCAAGAGAGAGAGCAAGAGAGAGAGAGAGAGCGCCTTTCTCTAGTTCTGTTTTTTGTTTGTTTTATGTTAAGGTAATGTACAAGATGTTGGGTTTCATCTGGGCACTTTATACGTATGCATATTCTGTCATACTCAGCTGGATGTTTAGGGTTTTTTGGTATGTATTTTGTTTCTCTCTAGCTTTGTAAGTGATGACTCACAGAGGGTTGGCTGTGTAGGTCTTCATGGCCACACTGGAGGGGTGGGCAGTGTAAGCATAGCTGTGTGATTGTGGCCCTGCTTGCTTCTACGGATGGGTGATCTGCACTCTGACGATACAGCCATGGTCCAGGCCTTAGCTGCTGAAGGAATGTGGCAATTCTGCTCACCGAGGATGAGTTTTCCTGGATGTGCTTCTCCACCTGTTGCTGATTTGCTTGAAGGCAGAACGTGGCATCTTCTTTCCCTTTCTCAGATGCAGTGGATGCCACTCAAGGATTCACTCCCTCTCTTGTTGGTCATGCCTGAGACTCCCCAGTTGAGTCAATGCTGGGGACCCTTCCTTGGATATGACAGTTGTGCCTCTAGACTGCAGCGTCCTAGACAGGGCACCACATAGCACACAACTCTACAGCAGAGGCTTGGGTGTACACATCCATTTGTTTACTTTCTCATTGATGTGGCAAAAAAAAAAAACAACTTAAGGAAAGGTTAATGTTGTCTAGCAGTTTGGGGGTTCAGTCCACTGTGGTGGGCAAGAGCACGAGAAGCCAGCTCACACTGCATCCAGTCAAGAACCGGATGCCGGTGCTCAGCTCACCTTCTCCATTTTGTTCAATCCAGGACTGGTGCTGCCTGCAGTGAGGGTGGGTCTTCCCACTTCAGTTAACCCAAAACTTCCTCACAGATATGCCCAGAAGTGTGCCTTCTAGATGGTTCTGGATCCCATCAAGCTGGAGGGGAATATTAGCCACTACACTGACATACCAATAACCAGTTGCCATCGCTCAGAACCTGAGTGGGTGCTGTTGACTGTTCCATAGAAGGCAACGTTGTACCCATTGTGACCATAGTATCATTCTGGATTCCCTACCGCTGCAAGGTCAGCTGGGAAACACCGGCACAAAATCCTGTGTGCAGGCACAACTCACTGACCTTTTTTGGCATTTAATCCCACCTGACTCTTAGGTGGCCCTTCGTTTCTCAAACCACATCTGCCCCACACACGATGTCGTCCAACACTTAGGGTGGAAGTGTCGTGACTTTGAACCTGGATGCTGTTTGGGAAAAACAACCACCGTAATTATTGTTCTTACAATTTGGAAATTGAAAAAATTCCCTGCTGAGTTCTAGGACTTGCCTTTAGCAATGTAATTCCCCACTCTCTGCTGCTAATGGACCTTGAAATTAAGTTACACCTGTGTTCCCTCCTTGTTTGTGCGCACATAGTAGTACTTCTGTTGAGGTAGCACCTGAAGTGTCCCAGTTCCCTGCCCAGGCCCAGGCTAAGGTTCACCAGGGCACTTTCCCAAGGTCAGGGATTGGCCGGCTGAGTGGGGCCCAGGTGCTGTGTCTGGCCAGGAACTGTGGGGTTTCCTTTCAGTGTGGGCACAGCCCAGATGTGGCCCACTAACAACCCAGACATGGCCCGCTATGACTTTCTGTTCCGTTCCTTGCAAAGGGAGCAGTGAGGAAAACAAGTCAGTATTGCATCATCTTTGAAGATGGAACATGGTATTGGTGTGGTTTTTACTTTGTGTGGTCAGGTCTTTTGATTCTTGTTGTAAGGAACTAAAATACAGGGCTGGGAGATAGCTCAGTTGATAAATTGCTGCTTTGTAAGCATGAGAACCTGAATTGGAACCCTAGAACCCATGTTAAGTAGAGAGAGAGAGAGAGAGAGA
>NC_022013.1:3295829-3331056 GCF_000317375.1 Microtus ochrogaster | reverse complement strand
AGGGAGGGAGGGGAGAGAGAGGAGGAGGGAGGGACAGAGACAGAGACAGAGAGAGACAGAGAGAGAGCACCAGGTCTGGTTTTACACACTTGTAATTCCTTTCCTGGGGCATGGGAGGTGGGTGTCCCCAGCACTCTGTAGCTAGCTAGCCTACTTGCTAAGCTCCAGGTCATCTTAAAAAGCAAGATGGGCTGGGGCGATGGTTCAGTGGCTAAGAATAAATGCTGTCCAAAATGAAGACCGAGTCCAATTCTCCAGTACTCACCTAAGAAGCCGGGCATGGTTATGGTTGTGCCTGTGCCTGCCACTCCTGTACTAGAAGGGTAGACACAGGAGGATTGCTGAGGCTGTTGCCCACCAGCTTAGCTCTTGGTGAGAGACCCTGTCTCAAGGGAATAAGGTGGAGAGTGATATAGGAGAACACCACTCTCCTCCTGACCACACATAAGTTCATGGGCACCCACATCCACACGAGTGTACCACCCACACACCCCAAGATAGACAGCACCTGAGGAAGAGTGAACATCCAACTGAGCTTTTCCTTTGACCTCCATACACATGTGAATTCAAGGGTATGCAGACACACAACACACACACTAGATACTTGTTAAGAGTCTTTGCCAGTGCCACAGGAATCAAGTGCCATTGTTAGTGTGATTTTTCACATTGTGTGGTCAAGGGTGTTTTGATTTTGATTATTAAAAAGAAGAATGCAGTTTGAGCGAGGCGAACTGTGATGACCCTCGGGGCTGTGTGTCTGCAGCAGCGATTCTCAGCTCTGGACAGTTTCACACCCCTGGGGAACGCTTGGCAATATCTGGAGTTGGTTGCGGTTGTCACATCTGGGAGGTCCTATTTATATCTCCTGGAAAGAGTCGGAGAAGGCTGCCTGAGAGCCTCTGGTATCCAGAGCAGCCCACACAACAGAGAATTCTCCAGCCTCAAATGTCAGCAGTGCTGTGCCAAGGAGCCCCAGTCAGCACCGTTTCACTGCAATCTCATGGTGGCTGTTGGTCCTGGTGAGGGTCAGGGAAGACAGATGTTCAGTTCAGGGCTGACGAGATGGTCCAGTGGTGACCAGATGGCCTAGTGACCAGTGTTCAGTCCCTGAAGCCCACATAACAGTGGTATGCAGGTACTGCTACACACATCACATGCACAGACACACAGACACACACAAACCATCATCATCAATATCATCACCATCATCAAACAGGAGCTGGAGAGATGGCTCAGTGGTTAAAAGCACCTACTGCCTAAATTTGGTTCTTCCCACTGAGTTGCTCACAACCAGTTGCCATAGGTCCAGAGGATCCAATGCCCCCTTGTGGCCTCTGCAGGTACCTGCACTCACCTGCACGTTCCCGTTCCCCATATATACATAATTTAAGGATAAAATCTTTTTAAAGCCAACAGGAGCGATAGGCAAAACTGCCAATAGATGCATGGTTCCAGTGCTAAGATTTCTTGCTTGCACAGAGGAGACTTTCGAGTCCTTTTCCTTCAAGGCAGCTTGTTTGCAACGCTTCCCTCGCCTCTTGCCCTGTTTAGCGTTGCCTCTGGTCTTTGAGACCTCCAGCAAAGCAGATTCCACTCTAAACTTCCAGAGCTTAGTTTGGAATCCTGACCTTAACGCCCCTTCTGGCCCACAACCAGTGCAGTTTTGGCAGCGAACGTTTTGCTTCTGCTTCCACGGAAGTTAATTATTTCTCTTCGTGAAAGAGCCACTGATTCGGAATAACGGTGGCACCAAGTAGCGTGAGACAATGGCTTTAAATTGCACGATGTTGAAGAGAAGAAAACTCATTTTATTAATTTGAAGAAGAGTGTGTATATAATTACCGAGGTACGAGAGGGTACATTTAATGACTCAAAATCAAGCTAGGCCCCCGAAGATCAACTTTACAACACGAGGCACCCTCCCCAGCATATTCAGGGCACCTGGAGGAGAGGACGGAACGGAAAGGTAGGTTGGTGTTCACAAGGAGAGCTCTGAATAAAGCTATACAGTTTCTGCTTTGTTCCGCCAGTTTGGGCTGAAGAGGGAGGGTGCAGGCTGGAGGGGGAAGAAGAGATGAGCTATGGTTTCCAAGCAATAGTGAATGCACAGGAGGCTGGGAGGCGCAACGGAAGGGGTCCATTCAAAACTCAGGTGGGGGAAATAGAGCTAGGGAGGCAGCTCAGGTGGAGAGAGTTTGCCTCTCACACATGAAACCTGGGGATCTGTCCAGCAGTGTGAAAGCCTGGTGCACGGTCATGAGCCTCTTAGGAGCCTTGCACTTCGCAGTTCAAAGTCATCCTCTGCTGGATAGAGGAGTCCAACGATAGCTTGTGTGTTTGCTCACTTTCCTTTAATGTGAAAAAGCACTGGCCAATACCAGCTTAAGGTAGGAAAGGGTTTATTGGTTTATTTCAGCAACCAAAGGCAGCATCTGAAGCAGAGACCACAGATAAACCATTGCTTACTGGTTTGGTCTCATGGCTCTCTCAGCTTGATTTTATACACAACACACACACACACACACATGCATACACACAGCCCGGAATCACTAACCATGGGTGGCACCCCATAGAGTTGCCTACAGGCCTATCTTTGAGAGTACTTCTTCACCAAGATTTCCCCTTTCCAGATGATCCTTGCTGTGTCAAGTTAACAAAAAAAACTAGTCAGAAGATCTGGACTGTATGAGATTCTGTTTCAAAACGGAGGAGATGGTTGACCTCAGTGGCCAAGAGCATTTGCTGATCTTCAAGTGTACCAGAGTTCAGTTCCTAGCACCTACATCAGGCAGCTCACAAAACACATAACTACAGCTCCAGAGCATCAGGCATCTCTGACCTTACCTTAAACTCCAGATCCTCCTGCCTCCCTACACCTCTGGAGTGCTGGGGTTACAGGGGTGCACCATCTACCTGTTTATGCATCGCTAAGAATTTCCCCCCAGATTTCCAGCATGCTAAACCAGCACTCTAGCAACTGAGCCATATCCTTGGCAGCCTCACCGGCATTGGGTCCAAAGCCTCTGCACAGGGTTATCTGCTCATCGTATCAGAGTTAGGATTTGGACATGCTGAAATTAGCGCCTGTTTGTTTTGATCAGAAGGTGACAGCCATCACTTACTCTAATTCGGCTTAATGAGGTATGCACAGACAGCCATGATGCCGGCTTGCATATGGCATTGTTTCCGCAGACGGCCCACAGCCGTCGCTGGCATCTGCTTTCTCCCACGTGCTCTCTTGTCTTTTCCTTTACCTGTTTCCACGGATGCATATTTCCTCAGACACTTTCTAGACTGTGAGACCCGAGTACAGAACCAACTGTGGAGTAAAGCTGTCTTCATGGGAGCAGGGAGATACATCTGTCTTCCTGGTTTTGAAAAGTGCTTTTTTTCTGGGGGTGTATATAGTTTGTTGTTGTTCTTGTTGTGTTGTTAAGCTGTACTTTTGTCATCGCATATTCGGGGCTACTAAAATTGAGGGATCCATAAGAAGATCAGTTTCTGGTTGCTGTTTTATAGTGCTGAGGGTGTAACTCGGGGCCTCATACATACTAAGCAAGTGCTCTTACCCGCTAACCTATAACCTCAGCTATTTTGTTTGCGCTCTCTCTCTCTCTCTCTCTCTCTCTCTCTCTCTCTCTCTCTCTGTGTGTGTGTGTTGCCAACTGAACCATTTCCCCAGCCCTTTGTCATGTGTTTCTTAACTCTCAGCCCAAAGATGTTTCCTCCTTAGCCTGAAAGAACCCTTTGGATTTGTGTGACATTTTAGCCTTAGCAGTGGCTCCAAACTCTGCAGCCACCTGGGGGTGGGAACGGCCTGTAGGAATATTTCCTCTGTGAATCTCACATAGCTTCTAAGTCTCCTGTCCTGACAAACTCAAGGAGTCCCAGGACAGTGCTTGACCCCTCCCTGTGCCTTCTCACTGCACATAAATAGGGAGGGGATTTCCTACAGGGGAGTATTTTGCTCTCCAGGGAAGACAGCCATTAACCTGTCTAAACTCTATGCTAATAGGACCTTCTAGATAATTGCTTTCATTAAGAACAGTTAAGGCAAGCATTGCAAGTTATAGCAAGATTTTCAGAGAACAAAGTAAATATTTAAAACTTCATTTTAAGGTGCAGTTAGGTCGGGGCAGAGAAAAGATTAGTATAAGCTGGGTCTGGTCATATCTGTCCCTGAAGTGAGCCACTTGGCTGAGGCTACAGCCATTTCTCTTTGGTGACTTTCTGAAGCCCAGCTCCAGGGAGACAGATGGGTATTCCCAGAGTTAGGGCTAAGGTCATTGTCTTCTTATATTCCTGGCTTCTGTCAGAACTGAGTGACATGGTGACAGAGATTAACTGCCTTCCCTGTCCTGTTCAGGAATGCTGTGAGGATTAAGAAGGTGGCTGTTGGCTCGTGACTATGCCCTGCCAGGAGGACAGTTGTTTCTCCAGGGCACAGGGCCATTAGTGGCAGCTGAGTTGGCTAAGCATGCACACAGTCTCTGTATGCCAGGGCCAAGCTGTGCTCTGGGCTACTGAGCTGTCATCGAGGACACCTGGGGATTCATTGAGCTGTGATTTTCATGCCTGCAGGCTCCCAGTGGCCAAAGCCAGCCAAGTCCCTGCTTACGTGTGTAAGTGAATTACTAGGTTGTGTTTTCAAAGGGAGACTCAGAAAACAACGCCTCTTCCCTGTTAGGAAGAGAGATGTAATTGGACTGTTGACATTTTAGGAATTACAGCTGGCCACAAGATGAAACAGAAAACCATCCTCCCCACCCTGAGCCCCCACCCGCCAGGGACTGACTGAGCTGGTTCATCTGCTGCTGGATGCTCTAGGTGTCTGATCCTGCCGGGTCCTTCCCAGGATGCTGGAGAGACCAGGTCACTTCTTCCTGGAGATGACATGCTGGCAATGGTGTTGTGTGAATGTAAACATCTGTGTAAATATGCACTTGGTCCAGTGGCAATGGAAGGATGGTGGTGTGGGGAGTGTCAGAAAAGCCTCCCTCGACAAAAGACATTGAGCTGAGACCTCTAAGGTAGAGGGAAGCCCAAGGGCTATCTAGAGAAGGTTCCAGAGAGAAGAACCAGCTTTTTCCAAAGTTCCAAGCCACATCCTGGTGGAGTGTTTTTAAGAAACACTGTTGTGACATCTAATCTAATCTACTGGGGAAGTTAGCTTAGTAGCCAAACTGGGGATGCAAGTGGACACTGTGATGCTAATCTTCATTCTCAGTTGTCTGGGTTTGGGATTCTCATGGAAACACACCTCTGGATATGTCCCTGGGGATGTTTCCAGAAAGATGTAACCGAGTCAGGAAGGTCCACTCTGAATGTGGGTAAGGCATCTCATGGCTGGAGTCTAGGACTGAAGAAAGAGGGAGAAAAGAGCTGAGTGCCAACATCCATGCCTCTTTTTTCTGACTGCGGATACAATGTGACCAGCTGCATCGTGCTCCTCCCGCTGTGATTCCCATGCCCTGAGAACTCTGCTTGCCCACACCCTGGGCCAAGGCAAACCCTTCCCCCTCAGTCTTCTCTTGTCTGTTATTTTGTAACGATGAAAAACACATCTAAGACAGACATTGTTTACTAATTGACCATTTAAGTTTCTGCTGGGCATGTGTGTGAGGGGTATTGGAATCCTGGGGGTGTGAGGGTGTTCACAAGCTGGCTCCAAACAGTGAGGCTCCAGTGTGTGCGACTTGAATCTTTGAATGGGATCAGAGATAACATCAGGAAAACTTGGGCCAAGGCATTTTAGAAAGCACTGGTCCCAGCTCTCCCATCTTCCCAGACACTACCAGAACCATGACCCAGGCAGGGGCCTGAGATTTGCACACACAGCTGCCCTGGCCTACAGTGGAGTTTCTGGAAAAGTTACCTGATCTTTGTTTCTTCTGTAGCTGGAATTTCATGACATTTTAGAAGCCAACGAGCTTGAAGTGGTCTAACATTTCCCTCAAATCAAGGAAATCCAGCTTTGTAAGGTCTTTCGTGTACACTCCTAACCTCTTCCGACCAATCCTGGCAATGGGCTGTGACGTTCTAATTGAATGTAGCCATGCCTGTTTGTGGGTTTATCTCCCATGGCTACATTTGTGCTACAAGACCAGAACTGAATGGCTACAAAGGAAGCTATATGGTTTACCGCCAAAAATGTTTATTCTCGAGCTCTTTCCAGAAGAAGCTAGCTGGCCCCTGGCTTCAGTGAACAGTAGTTATTCCTGTACACAGTGTACGGTCTGTGATACCAGGCGTACAGCCCACTACATTTGTGGGATGTCGATTAAATTGATTTAAGAGAATAATTTTCTTTTGGAGAGTTCATATCCGTAAGCACAAATTGTCGTTTTAAAATACTTTCACAATTCCTCCAGCAGATGTGTAAAACATAAATCCCATTTCTCAGACAAGAGTGTCGAGGTGAGAGGAGATGCTTGATCTGCCCAGTGTGAAGGAAGCATGGACTAGAACTCAGGGCTCATCTGGGATTTCGCTGTGTACTGTGGATGTGTACAGATGCTGGCCGAGACGGTTGTGCATCCTTGAATAAGATCATCTGTGGGACATTTAATCATGAGAAGAGCTTAAGGCTCAAGAATAGAAGGTAGAATAAGAAACTGGACCTTTTGATGGTTTGGACCTAATCTTAAGTGTCTCAAATGTTGAGGCTGGTGATGTAGCTCACTTGGTAGTGTATTTGCCTGGCATGCACAAAGTTGCCTAGATTCCATCCCCAGCACTGTATAAACTGGTCATGGTGGTGCACACCTATGATCCCAGCACTCAAGAGATAGAGGCAGAGGATCAGAAGTTCAAGGTCATCCTTGGCTGTATAATAAGTCGAAGTCATTCTGACATACTTGAGATCCTTCCTCCAAAACAAAACATCCTCAGATGTAAAGGATGCTATCTTTTATGAGCTTGGGTATTTTAGGTTATTTTACCAGTGAACAATGCCTTTGGATTTTCCTATTAGGCAACATAGATACCCTTGAATTTGCAAGTGCGGTTACATCCACACACCCATCCCAAGTCCAATGTGTAAACACAAAACGTGTGGGGAAACCTGGCTTGTGAACATCCCTCCTTACCAACACAGCATTCAGATGTACGGCATTGGTTGTTTGCCGCCTGCTCATGTGACTGGGAGCTGTGGCTTGTCCCCAGCATCATAAGAGAGAACCAGGCTGTGCATCACTAGCTTGGAAAAGGATCCAAGTTCAAACCATTTCAAGCGTGGTTTCTGGTGCATGACTGTTGCTTCGACATCATCATGAAGTCAGTCTTTCTGCAGGTAACAATATAGCTTGGTAGTGGGCTGCATGCTTGGGTGAAGCATTGAATATGATTCATGCCACCTATAACCCCCAAAGCCATTGCAAGCTGAATCTTCATATAGCAGAAAACCGTGTGTGTGTGTGTGTGTGTGTGTGTGTGTGTGTGTGTGTGTGTGTGCGCGCGTGCGCGCGTGTGCGTGTGCATATGCACGTGTGTTTGTATAATTAGACAATTGAGGAGAGGTAGAGTCAACGAGGTCATTTTTTTAGAGAAGAATTATTTTTTATCTTAGCTTTTTGTTTTACAAACTAAAAAACATTTAATAATTTCTGAAAAGTAATACAAATTTACTGTAGAAAATTTAGGAAATACAGGAAAGAATAAATAAGAAATATTTATTATTATTTATTATGACCCTGCCATCTTGAGCACATGGCTGTTAACATAGTCGTTTCCTTCCAGGATTTTTTTCTATGCACGTACGGGATTGCATGAAAATGTAATTATATTCTCTGTAACTTTAAAACCTGGTTTTAGTGGAGTTGTTGCTTATGTTTTATTATTATTCGAAAGCTTTATTTAAAAATAAGCACTTGGCCCTCTTTTATCAGCTGTCTCTAATTTAAGATTTTTCCTCCTTTTCGCCTGTAAAAGGTCGTTGTAGTGCACAGAAATCTTGCATCTCTGCTCATTCTCTTGGGAGAATTTTTAAGGCTCCAAATGGCTGGGTTAAAGGGTGTATGCAATTTTGAAGTTTAATGTTTCTTTTTTATCGAATTAGTACATGTATATAATTTCCAAAGTCAAATATACAAGGCTAATAACAGAATCTCGGTCTCTTTCGTTGCACTTAGCCAACCCTGCCTATTCCTGACTTATTGTCTTCATCTGCAGAAACTTTTAGCTTTTTGGTTGTTTTTTCCACATGTGTCTTCGTAGTTATCCAAACCACGTGTGCGATGCTGCTTTTCCTTTTGCTGCGCTTCAGAGTCCCTTCTAGGTTTCTCTGCTAGAACATGTATGCTGAGCTCTGGATACTCTGTACCCACCCCACCATATCCAGTGCCCTTCACCCCACACAGTTCAGCCAACAGTGGTCAGTGCTTACGTAGGAAAGATACCACTGAGCCTCCGTGTAAGATGAACCCGTACTGAATCTCTTACCTGTTTATTTAAAAGCAGCATCTCACGAAGTGACCTCACCTGCCCTCCATGCTTAGATTACACACAGCCCCACCATGCCTGGCTGTGTGTGGTACTGGGGACTGAACCCAGTGCCTCCCATATGCTAGGCAAGCACTCTGTTGAACTGTCTTCCCAGCCAAGTCCCTTTGTCTTCTCTCTCTCCTCTGAGGTCAGATCTTTGCCTTTGGCCTTGATTTCTTTGCAGCATGGTAGTTCCTCTAATCTCCACTAGTCTGTACTTGCGGTTTCATATTGAAGTGTGTGATTAGTGAGGGTTGTCAGCTGTGGGGCCCCTCTTAGGAAACAGGACACCAAGGACCCAGGTCGGCGGTTCTCAGCCTTCCTAGTACTGCGACCCTTTAAAACACGTTCCTCATGCTGATCCCCAACCATAAAATTATTTTCATTACTGCTTCCTAACCTTAATTTTGCTACTGTTTTGAATTGTAATATAAGTATCTGCGTTTTCCAGTGGCCTTAGGGGGCTCCTGTGAAAGGGTCATTCGACCCCCAAAGGGGTCACGACCCACTGGTTGAGAACCACTGTATTAAAAGAAAGCAAAGCCAGATAATCAAGCAGAAGGCAGGTGAGCATGGGGAAGCTGAGAGCCTAAGCGTGTTTCAGCTGACAATCTCTTCCGGGTGTCTCTTGTCTCATTTGTTAGGTCAAGGGCCCCTGTCCTCCTTCCATGGCTTTATCAAATCCCCCTGTAGTAGTGCCTTGTCTCATTGCTGTGACAAAACACTTAACTAAAGTGGCTTAAGGGAGAAGGGATTTATTTAGGCTCACAGTGGAAGGATACAGTCCGTCATGGTGGGAGCTGGAGTGTGAGGCGGCTCTTCATACTACAGCCACAGCCAGGAAGCGGAGAGGTGAGTGCTGACTCAGCTCAGCTCAGCTCTTCTTCAGTCTCACCCCAGACCATCGATGGTACTGCCCATATTCAGGGTGGTTCTTCCTACCTCTGTGACCTGGTTTAGAAAGTTGCCCTTACTCAGACAGGTCAAAGCCTTGCCTCCTGCGTTTCTGTCGGGTGGACCCTCATCCTTCCAGAGCTGTGCTTCTCCTGGGACTAAGCACAACAGTCAGGCTGTCCCTCTGTCCCCCTTACCTGACCTTGCTGGATGGGGTAGCACCCACTCTCGTGCGCCTGTCCTCCCCTCGCTGTGGTGCAGTGTCTGTGCTTCTGAGACCTCCTCCACTGCCTTCCTGTGTGCTGATCTCCCTTTCCTTGGTTTGTGGGTACACAGTGCCCAGTCACAAAGGTCACCAGCTGCTTACTGCCTGTTGTTCCTGCATGCTCCGTCTTGGCAACACTATGCTGTGTATTTTGTGTCCACACATAGGAGGAACTTGGGTACGATATGTAGACCTGTGCTGAAAGAGTTCATAGCATATTCTGGAGATGGAGAGTTGGGAGATGGCTTGTCTGTCCTGCACAAAGTTCTGGGTTCCATACGCAGAGCCCCATAAACCAAAAATGGCCGTGCAAATCTGCAAGTCCAGCATGCAGGAGAAGAGGTAGGAAGATGAGAAGTTCAAGGTCATCCATCAGGAGACCCTGCCTTAGAAAGAAGGAAAAGGGAGGGGAGGGGAGGGGAGGGGAGGAGAAAGGAGGGGAGAAGAGAGAAGGAAGGAAAAGAGGGAAAGAAGAAAAGCATGTAAGAAAAATCAATACAGCCAGGCCTAGACTTGCCCGCCCTTAACTCGGCCTCTTTGCAAAGTGGGCCAGCGTCTGAGAATCTGGGCTTTGGAAGCGCTCTTGTCATCTGATAAGAATGACTGTGGCTAAACCATTTGCACGGACTGTGGTTTCTGTTGAACACTTGCTTTCCTACTTAGAGTCTCAATTGTTGGCACATGCATGATGCTTGCTTTATGTCTCCAAAACACCTTAAGCAGGGTGTCTCACAGACTTACCTGATAGACACTCTGGCCTGTGCCATTGGGTTTTGCATATGTGTTTCGCTGTCTCTTATATTTTTGGTTGTGAACCTAGCCTTTAACGGCTGAGCCATCCCTCTAGGCCTCGCTGCCTCTTAATCCTAAGGAAAGGTATTAGGAGGTTGGGCACTTTGTGGTGATGTAGAGGTTGGGGTGTTTGGAAGGCGGTTAGGATTATTGAAGTCATCAAGGTGACCCTCCACACTCCCTATACTTGTATCCTGGTGACTTTATGTGAGATGCCAGAGACATGTTTTCCATCTCTCTTTCTCTCTCTCTCTCGGGGGTGTGTGTATGTGGGTGCTTACTTGTATGTTTGCAGGCTAGAAGTAGATATTGTTTTCTTTGATGGTTCTTTACCTTAGTTTTGAAGCAGAGTTTCTCTCTAAACCCGAAGCTCACTGATTCAGCTGGACTAGCACGGTCAGTGGGTCCCAGGGATTCACCTGCTTCTGTCTCTCCAGCAGTGGAGTTAAAGACGTGTGTCACCATGCCTGGCTGACTATGTGTGCTGGCTGTGTGAACTCAGGTCCTCATATTTGTGGACAAAGAACTCTACTGACTGGGCCACCGCTCCAGTCTGCATCCTCTCCTTCCAATGCTCATGACTGAAACAGTGAGATGGAGCGGGTCCCACCAGCTCTGCCTTGGCAGTGGATTCTTTACTGTGTTCTCAGCGCTGGTTCCCTCTGCCATTTCTGGCCAGAGCTGCCTCTGTTGCCTTTCTCTGGTGAGATGATTAGTCAGAACCAAACGCCGGGGTTTTGTGGTGAACTGGAGTAGGCGACAGGCAGAGAGTAGTTGCATTTCCTTCAGTCCACTGGGGCCAGTGCTTGTCCATCCCCTCCCTCCCTCCCCGCTGCACACACTTCCTTCCTGAGTCCTCTCCACACGCAGACTCTAGACCTTGCTTCCTGGCTCTCACCATCTCATACAGTCTGGCTCAGGCCAGTCTTTGGTTATATAAATTGCTTTTCTGAAATCTCTGCCTCGTCTCTCAGTTCTTTGTTGACACATGGCCTTCATGCCTGGGTTTGCAGGAAATGGGGTGTCTCCCTCGGTAAATAAACCCCAGCAGGGTGATGTAGGGGAAGTCGCGACGTGCTGGCTGCTGCTACTGCCACTTCTCCGTTTGGTGCACACTGTCAGAGAAACAGATACCAGAAGACCTAGGGGCTGAATGAGACCAGTTTCTCCAGCCTTACAGTTGTGGTCCAAAAAGGCAGGGCAGGGAGGACTCTTCTCAGCTGAGCCATGGACGTCTAAGGACTGGATTGGGTGTGTGGAGTCTGAGGATTATAAGAACTCTCAAGTCCTGAGTCCCTGCTAGGGAGGTAACACAGAAGGGAACAGGTAAGGGCCTGACCTGAGCGTGGTCATAGCTTAGGCAGGGAGACAGACAGTAGATGAGCAGCTAATCAACCTCACATACAGTGTCAAGTAGTAAGGAGCATGCTTGATTTTGAAATAAAGTGAGTTTGGGCTCGTGAGCTGATGGTTCGGTGGGTAAAGGCGTGCTGCTCCATAATTTCCTTCCTGCCTGGCTCTCCTTGCTTATAGATTGACTCTGTAGTGAGCAGGAGTTGAGAAACAAGAATAGAGCCCTAGTGTTGTTGGGTCACGGGCATCGCACAATGGTGGGTGACAGGCCACCAAAGTCTAGTAAAATGGAAGCAAACTTTATTCCAGAAAAAGAAAAAAAAATCACCATGGGGCATACAAGCCTATCTATCAGCTATAGCTCTGACCACAGCCAGAGATTGGGCTTCTGTAGCTGTGGCATTGGGGGCTGGTTTGGGGCTTCCTCTCAGGGTAAAATCAAGCAAGCACTGGGTGTGGGTTAAAGAGCTTTACAGCCTTGAGGTCAGGCTTAACGTCACAGCACATTTTAAGTTCTACAGCTTTTGGTTACAGGACATTAGGATGTTAACTTAGGGTGTTTGGGAAAGCCTGGGGCTGGCCCAGCCCTTTGCACTGTCCCTGAAAGAATGCAAAGCAGAGAGTAGAGTCACCGTTAAAAATTAAGGGAACACAAGCAGAGGGTCCCACAGAGGCAACAGTGAGAAGCTAACCTTTGTCTGCAGGACCTGCCTAGCAGGGAAGCTGGGAGGCAGAGACAATTGTTAAAAGTTTACCTCTGTCCACATGGCTGCCAGGATGTCTGATTTTAAGGCAGAAAGCGGTTGTTAAAGGTTAACAGTGACTGCCAGCTTTAATTTTTCTTTTCCAAAATGTGTTTGGGCTTACAACATTATATTTCTATATTCCTAGACTGTACCTTTATTTCTATATTTTATTCCTGGACTCTTCAGCATCACTACCTTTTGTTCAGCTCAAAATTCTGTGTGTGTGTGCATCTTTGATACTGTGTGTGTATGTGTGTCTGGAACACATGTGCACGCGCCTGTGGAAGTCACAGACTGATATCTGGTGTCTTCCCTTTTCTTCACCTTAGTTTTTTTTTTTATAATTTTTTATTAATTCCTTGGGATTTTCACACCATGAACCCCAGTCCCACGTGTTTCCCAGTCCTTCCACCCTGTAGCCCCCCCCCCCCCGCAAAAGAAAATAGAAACAAACAAACAGAAAAACATTCAGTTCTTCTGTATTCCCTGTCTCTCCAATACATATTCATTTGTCTTAGTGGCCTAAGGAGTGGTGTTGTGCCGTGAAGTATACCCTTCTGCCCAAACAGCTTTACTTGAAAATGTTCACTGCACTGTGTTGTTGGTCTGGTTAAAGACCTCTGCCTTCTGGTACACCATCAATACTGGACCTTCAATGAAGCTTCTCTCAGATTTCCTGTTGTTGCCCTGAGCCATGAAGATCCTGTGCCTACGGTTCCTCAGGACTGCTCCTTCATGTGCTCCAGCAGATCATAGATGGGGTAGATGTTGGGGTGGGCCAACTCAAAACCTGGATGTAGGTCTGGGTGATAGCTGAGATGGTCAGACTGGGCCTCCACCAGCACCTCTGTTCCCACCCCCAGGCAAGGGTCAGGACCAGCTCTCCTGTTGTGGTGGCCAGCAAAGAGTCGGCCAGTTCTCTAAGGACTATTGAAGATCCAGGCCAACTCTATTTCAGTTTTTGAGACAGAGTCTGTCTCTGAACTTGGAGCTGCAGATTCAGCTAGACTGCCTGGCCAGATGTGTGCCTGGCTCAGGGCATTATCTGTTGTTGTCAGTGGAAAAACAGCAACCAGGCAGGCATGCCTCCAAGTGAGGGCAGGTCCCTAACAGACCTTCACCCAGAAAAGGAGCCTGCTCTCTTTTCACGATGAAGCACCGAGCTACCACTGTGTATTCCTGCCTCTCTCACTTGTTTTCATAACATGTATATCGTAAGCCTTATCATCCGCTGAGTGGAAAAATAGGAAAATTGAAATGCCCCAGGGATTCATTAAATTGCAAATGGATGCATTATCAGTGGGCCCTTGGCTTCCAGCGCTCGCTGGTCGCCCGTGCTGTGGTTCTGGTGTAAGGATGAGAAGTCTGCAAGCATTAGTAGTCAGCATCTCCCTTCTGTGGGTGCCCATCTGCTCTCTTTTCTGGTATTGACTGACAGCTAATTCACTCACTGTCCTTTGCAGACCCTCTTCTGGGAAGACGGTTAACTGTATTCATTGTGTGTGTATGTGTGTGTGTGTGTGTGCGCACGTGTGTGCACAGCAAGTGTTCAGATATGCATGCATATATATAGACCAGAGGACAAGCTCAAGCATTATTTTTAGGAATGCTATCTACGTTCTTTGAAACAGGGTCTCTTATTAGCTAGGAGCTCACCCGTTAGGCTCACCTGGCAGGTAGGTGAGCTTTGGGCCTCCCTCTGCCTCTCCAGAACTAGGATTGCAAACACACATCATCACACCTGGGATTTCCCTTTTCGAGACAGGGCTTCTCTCTGTAGACTTAGCTTTCCTGAAACTCACACTGTAGATCAAGCTGGCTTCCAGTTTACAGAGATTCACCTGCCTCTGCCTCCCAAGTGCTGGGATTAAAGGTGTATGCCACCACCACCACCTGGCATTACACCTAGGGTTTTCATGTTTGTAGCACGATTAATAGAAACCCAGAGTCAGAAATTGGGGTCCAACCTGAAGGATAGAAAAGCAAAACAGCTAGCCATTTGCTCTTACCTCTACCTCATTCCGAAAGTGGCGATCCTGCCTCCAGGAATCTCAGAATGAGACTGTGTCTGTGAGCTGTCTCCTCCCATATTATATTCCTCTCTAAGGCTGGGATTAGAGGCATGCATGGCCTGGTTTTTATGGTAAACTAGTGTGGCAACTGGAATTAAGAGTATATGTCACCACTGCCTGGTCTGTAAGACTGACCGGTGGGGGCTGTTTTACTCTCTGATCTTCAGGCAAGGTTTATTCGTTAAAATACAAATGAAATATCACTACACATGTTGACTGTAGGGATCGAACTCAGATCCTCATGCTTCCATGGCAAGCCCTTTACCAACTGAACTCTCTCCCTCATCCCAGAGTTTTCATCTAATTTCCTCTCCCCCCATTAGCCTTAGTTTAAAGTCTTAACTTAGGGATTTTATTTGCCTCCAAAACTGCTAACTATTCAGTATATGATATATGTATTTCTGAGACAAAGTTACATACACACACACACACACACACACACACAACTGAATTACTTGCTTTTCTCCTTTTTGTGACCAAAATATTTGACAGCATCTAAAGGATGTAAGGGCTTCTTTTGCTCAGTTTGAGGATATAGTCCGTGATGAGGAGAGCCATGGTATCAGGAGAAAGCTGGTCACAGGGCATCCACAGTCAGAAAGCAGAGAGAGATGGACTCTTGTGCTCAGCTCACTTTCTCCTTTTCATTCAGTTCAGCACCACAGTTATAGGATGGTGCTGCCCACACGCAGGCTGGGGCTTCTCTGTCAGTTAAACTTCTGCGGATACAACCAGAGGTGTGTCTCCATGGAGACTCTAAATCCAGGCAGATTAACAAATGAGGATTAACCACCACTATGCCCTAAAGTAACCCTTGTCTGAGCTGTAGGCCACTGCTGGTCAAGGCCTGTTGTGGGAATTTAGGCTGAGGGCTGTGGTTTTATAAAAGGCAGGTCCAAGAAATGTAATTTTGGATGCCCCAGATGTTCGCTGACATTTGGAGGCTGTTTATTAGTCATGAATATTGGAAACGAACAAGGAAATAGCCAGAAATATCTAGCATCTGTGGTTAAAGTTCTCATGAGTTGACTATCTCTGGATTACGCTGGAAGTGTCTGCTATAGTTGGCAGTGGAGTTGGGAATGCAGTAGCCTAACCAGCTACATGGCTTTCACAACTCAGGCAGGGAAAGCGAGATATTTTGGAGTCTTGATGTAGTCATTTGTAAGCAGTAGAGATAGGAAATACGTTATAATTGGAAAACTGTCTTGATGGTGTTGACAATATTTCCTGTCAGCAGCTCTCCCCTTTCTTCTTGCTTGTCTCCGTGGTAATGCTAATCGGTAGTTTTATTACCGCTCTACTAAAGATTCATTCCATCTTGATTTATTATCTAGACTTTCCCAGAGGATGGCAAGCGCAACAGTACTGCCTGGCTCCTGGCTTGCCGCCGCTGTTCTTGGCATGAGCCAACCAGAAAAAGGACTGCTCAGAGTTTCAGTTGGAAACCATCGATGATTCTTTTGGGCAGCCTCAGATACCCAACAAGAGTTGTTTCCGGAAGCTTGGGTTTTGCCAAGTTCAAGTCTCTGTTTTGGTTCAGCTGCTTAATCTTGGCCCAACAAATGCTCCCCTGTCTTCATGTTAATTTTGCTTCGGTGTGGGATGGATGGCTGACATCGTTTCACAACATAGTTTCCAAGCTCCAGAGTCTTTGATGAGTCTTAGCGGGAACCGAAAACAACTGCAGCTTTTTTGTGGGAGATGGAAAGGAGAGGTGAGATTGTTCAGATAGCAGAGAGTTTTAGCTACTGACATCTGACCGCCCCACACGTAACGTGGTCGTTCTGAACTGAGTTTTGACTCCTAGAACAGGAATACCGTGATGCTGGTCACTGAGGCCAAGAGGTAGGGTTGAGAGAGGAGGGCGGGGCCAGACAAAAATCATTACATTTCATGGGGAACTGAGGATGGCCTCCTGATACTTTTCAAAAGTGGCAGAGAATTTACACACCCGCCATGGGTATGTATCTATGTAACAAGCGGAGACATATAAGAACCAGGAGACAAAGTCTGGAATTTGTGGGCACTAAATAAGCACTAAATATCAATTACTTGGCTTGGTATTGAGGGAGTGGCTGCCTGGCTCACTTGGTTAGTCCTTGTGTGTTTCCTGTTCTTAATGTCTTTGGCTCCCACTTTTATTGATGGAAGGTTAAATACTCATCTTTTTTCCCTCCTTGTAGCCCATGACTAAAGCTTAAGGTTTCGTTTCTCCCTCTTACCCTCTCCTACGTTCCTCCATTTCATTTTACAAAGTTCATTTTTTAATTGCCTGAAAGAAAGAAAAATCACTTTCTGTATTTGTAGAGAGTACACGAGACAGTGGAGATTATGACAGACTGTATTCTGTAGATGTTAATCTATTTAATTTTGCCCTCTCTGTCTTCTGTTAGTTTTCTTTGCTTTCCTTTCTTTTCTGTATTAGACTTGCTATTTGATTAGAATGAGAAAAAAAAAGTAATATTCCCATAGTAATATCTGTAGAACCCATATAAGGAAGGTTAAGTGATAATTATGATTATAAGCTTCATAGTAAGTATAGTTCTTTCTGTAGTCTTAGTGTTTGGAGGCAGGTCTTTCAATGTGGTGGAAGGAAAATAGCCTGGAAAATCCTCAGCAAAAATATAAAAATTAAGGGTCCAACAAGATGGCTTCGCAGGGAAAGGCACTTGCTGCCAAGCCCAATGACCTGAATTTAACCTCGGAACCCACGTGATGAAAGGAGAAACCCAACGCTCACAACTTGTCCCCTGACTCCCCTCCCACCCCACACACTCCACGTAATACCACACACATCTCACACACAAATAAATAGGAAAATATTTTTAAAAAAAAACAAAATAAAAATTTAAAATGAAGAGATCAGTAATGAATCTGGATGGGATTCTGAAATGCCACCATTTTCGAGCTTTGGCAGTTGGCTCACGACACCCGCCAAATTGAGAAGTAACGCCTCCAGACAAGCTCGTAAATCTGTACAAGAGCCTTTTTGCCTGGAGTTCCTGCCACCCACCAAACCTGGCCTTGGAAGCTGGGCAAGGCATGCTGGGAACACCGGCAGCTTCATTGATAAATGGAATTGACCTAATTTGGAGCAGTGTGCAGAAAACTCCGGCCTCCAATGTCTCAGCTGGTGACAGTGGGAACCTGACCACCACCTAGACTGAGGATGCTTTCTGGATTAGGCCAAGCTTTAAACTAGGGGATGAGCCAGGATTTAATATGGAGACCTGGGAAGTGAGACAGTAATAAGGGTTTTAATTAGCTGTCCATAAATTAGCATATACGAATCTGGGAGGGTCCAAGCTGACCACTCAGGCATGACTTTGTTGTACCTGTAGAACAAACATAGAAGCAAACTAAGAGAAACCAGTAGGAAACCAGAAAAAAATATTTTTTGCTTTTTTTCAAGATAGCGTTTCTCTGTGTAACAGCCCTAGCTGTCCTAGAATTCTCCGTCTGTAGAGCTCCGCCTGTCTCTGCCTCCCGAGTGCTGGGATTCAAGGTATGTGCTGCACCCGCCACCGCCACTAAGCCTGTCTCACTTTCTCCTTTTCATTTAGTCCAGGACCCCAGTCCATGTGATGATGCTTCTTCCCAGCTCAGTTAACCAAACGTGAATGTTCCTTCTCAGGCACGTGTGGAGATTTCTCTCCTTGGTAATTCTAGAGCCTGTCAAATCAACAATACTAACCGTTACTCTTCCTTCAAGCACACAAAAAGCTTCCTTCTTAACACATCTTTCCTTGCCTTTCCCATAAGCTTGCCGTGACCATGCATCTCTCCACTCATCCTGTCAATCATCTCTCCACTCATCCTGTCAAGTGTGTGTCACGTGACGTGGAGGCCACTGGTGACTCCTCTTTCGCAGAGGTTTAGATTCTGTTCACATCTGTATCCTAATGAGACGATCCAAAGTGAAGAAGGGATGGACTCCCCATACCTTTTGATTATTGGGTGTGACTTTTGCAGGAAGCAGCTGAACTCTGTTCACTTGGTTTTCTAGCTGGACGCATCCCTTGCTTTCCTCATTGACAAAAGCAACACGGGGAGGAAGGGTTTATCTGGGTACATGGTTTGAGGGTACAGTCCATCATGGTGGGGAAAACATGATGGCAGAAGCATGAGGCTGGTCACATGGCATCCACAGTCAGAAAGAGAGAGATGGACGCTGGTACTCAGCTCGCTTTATCCCCTTCATTCAGCCCAGAGAATGATGTCCCCCACAGTTAAGATAGGTCCTCCGGTCTCAGCCAAGCCAGCCTAGAAACTCCCTCACAGACATGCCCACTGTGATCCTAGGTGATTCCAGATCCTGGCAAGTTGACGTCGGTGCTGGGAAAATTTAAATTCCTGATGACTTCTCCCAGGTCCCTCATTTAGACCATCTTATCCATTCGGGGCTATTTTTGGAGACCCACATGTGAGGCAGAAAACCAGGTACTGTGAGTCAGCTGAGAAACGAGATTGCACATTGTCAAGTGGCTGGCTGACATCTGTCAAAGTCTGCAGACAGGAGTGGGAGGGAAATCACAGCCTTTCTTCCTCTCAGCCTTTGAGGGTGCTGGGTGCCGGTGACTCTGCCCCCATGCTGTTTCCCTTGGGAGTAAAGATTATTACTGAAACCCTTCTGGGCTCAGGCTAGGAACTGTAAACACACAGTAAACTCACCCACTCCCACCAGGGACACCTCAGTGCTGCCAATGACAGTAAAACACTGTAGCCAGGCGGTGGTGGCACACGCCTTTAATCTAGGTGCTTGGGAGACAGAGGCAGGTGAACCTCTGTGAGTTCGAGCCTGGTCTACAAGAGCTAGTTCCAGGACAGGCTCCAAAGCTACAGAGACACCCTGTCTTGAAAATCAAAACAAAACACCACTTTATAAGCAGGTTCTGCTTGACACTAAGGTCCTCGTTCTATTCTGCTTGACATCACTGCCCTTGCTTCCAATGGAAATTGGAGCTTGAACTCAGAGCTCCACAAGCCCAGGGCAGTACATTGAAAGCTGGCTATAAAGGGGTTTAAAAAATGGCAATCGGAAAACAAAAAGCATCCTTTTTCAACACCGCTTAATTAAAGCTTGTGTGAGCAGAATTCTGCATAATGCAAGGCGCAGCTCTTAAGTGCACAGTTTGGTGAGCTTTAGTCAGTGTATCCATGCATCTCGGCAGCAGCGCAGGCGAGGTGAAGAACACGTCCACCACCCCAGTGGTCTTTCATGCCTCCTCTGTTTGTCTGTCCCAGGAAAGCAGTTGTCACTCTGATGTCTATCACTGTATACTAATTTTGCCTCCTCTTGGCTTCCTAGAAACACGATTTTAGAGTATGAACATGTAGAGAAGGGCTTCATTAAGCCCGGCGTGAGGTTTTTCAGGTATATTTGCCTTGTTGCATATATTGGGGTTTTAACCAGAGAGTAATGTTCAGTTGTTTGACCATAACATAGTTGACTTATCGATTCTGCAGGTGTTGAGCATGCAAGCTGTTTCCAGTTTGTGCGGTCTAATGAATTACCCTGACATAGACCCACGAGCCTGTCACATTACCTAAATAGTAAGGTAGTTCTTCTGCCTCTCGGTCTTCTTGTACATCTTTGGAGTGTGTAGGGTTGTCCCTCCATCCTTCCCATTGCTGTTTATTTTTTCCCCTCTTCTCAGTTATTCTCACTAGCAGGAATTATATATGCCGTTCATCTTTTCTAAGCACTAACTTTGGCTTTTCAACTTTCCTCTATTTGTATTAGTGGAGATTAACTCAGCAGAGCCGCTTGGAGAACGTGTGTACATCAAGGGATTTGTTAAAGGGATTTGGCTCCACGCAGGTGTGGAAGCTACTTTAACGGTGTCTGCAAGGGCTGTTGTCTTTGTGTCTGTTGACGGGTTTGACACCCACAGGGCTGGAAGGACAAATTGGAACTAGAGCAGAGGATGGGTAGGCTGGCAGCTGAAGGGATGGCTTAGTCAGTAAAACGCTTGCTACACAAGCATGAGGACCCGAGTTCAACCCCTAGAACACATGTCAAAAAGCTAAGTGGAGACCGAGCTCACTGGCCTGCTCCAAATCATAGGCCCAGTGAGAGATCCTTTCTCAAGAAATAAAATGTGTCCCCCTACTCCCAAGGCCCAGGGAGCATTATAGAAGAAGATGAAGAAAAAGTTTAGGAGCTGGAGGATGAGGAAGAGGAAGAGTGCTGTGAAATACGTGGCCATCCGGATACAGCGTGGCAATGGAAGCCATGAATGCGTGGCAGCTGTGGATACTGTGGACCGGGCCTTCCAACTTTCCACTATGGATAGCGGAGGTGCCCGTGAAGCCGCCCTTCCTGTGGAGATACTATCGTTCCATGAGGCTGTGCCGTTTCCTTAATTGTGTAGCCCTTGGGGACTAGTTGGGAAGAGGGGTTCAGGGTAAAGGAAGTGGAACAGAAGAGAGTAAAGGGAGTTGAATGTGCTCACAATGCATGCCCATGAAGGGGAGCGGGGAGAAATGTATAGCTCAATTGAAAACAATAAAGTGTAAAAAAAAAAAATAATGGAGAGCAGTTGGTGAAGACGCCTGACGTCAGCCTGACCTCCTCACAGAGGCACACACGGTTTGGGTTTGGGTTTTGAGGTGTGAATCGTGTGCAGAAGTGCAGAGCGGGGTTGGGGAGAGCCTCCAATTGAGTCATTACCAGCTCTATCACTTAGACACGAAGAAAAACCAACTCAGCAGTAGACTCCGTGCACTCAAAGGACTGACTGTGAGCTGGTTTAACCCCACAAGCTCATGGTTTTAACCTCCTTGCAGCTGTAGAACCGTCATTATAGTGCGTATATCAGCTGTGGAAATATGACCGCATGGCATCGCCTGAAACACAACTTTACATAGAAAAGTAGGCAGTCCGCAGATCTGGACCGGGATGAAGGGTGTTTACCAGCCCCCGTCGGGCATATCACAATGTGCTTTCTTAGTACTTGTGTGAGAGTGTACGCTGTCACCTTGACATAGCCCAGGGACGCCTGGGAAGAGAATCTCAGTGATGGGTTAACCTAGATCAGGTTAGCCCATGGACATGTCTAGGGGTTGGTGGGTATATCTTAATTGTTAATAGATGTAGGAAGCCATAGCCCCCTGTGGGTGACACCCTTCCCTAAGTGTATGTGGGGTGTGTCCTGCATTATATAGGATAAGGGCTAAGGAAGCAGCAAGCATGCAGTAGGGGTGTATTGGTTTTTCTCTATTTTTGACCGTGGATAGAATGCTTGAGCTCCTGCCTCGGCTTACCTGAAATGATGATTTTATGTAACCTGGGATGGGAAGTCAAATAAGCCCTTTCTCCCTCCTGTTGTTGTGGGTCAGGGCACATTATCAGAGCAACAGCAGTGAAGCTGGGACATACAGCCTGCCTAGACTTAACAGTACCCGCCCTGATATATGGTTTTGCTTTGGATTAGGTTCAGTTACGTGGGTTAACTGTGATCTAGAAAGGTTAATGGGAAATTCCAGAAATAATCAGCAGCTTTTACGTTGTGCGAGTAAATGGGAAAATTGCAGAAATAATTAGTGCTTTTGAAGTCCCGCGCAGTGCGATGAGTTCTTGTGCTATCCTTCCTAGAAGGGACCCACTGTGATTTGCTGCCATGGATGCTGCCCAGCAGCTAGTCTCTTAGCAATCATCCCAGGGCAGTGTTTTGTTCAAGTAGCCCTTATTTTGCTTAATAATGGCCCAAAGCTTAATAATGGGAGTTAAAACACTGCCATTCCTGTATGGCTATGAGACGCCTTGAAGGACTTCCTTTGAGAGAAAATCCTCCGTAAACTCTTGACTTAAACAAAGAAAGAATGTGTGTGCTAAGGTTTTTAAGATCTCCATTAAGAACAAATCCTCCGAGGTCTAGAGAGACGACTCTGGGCTTAAGAGCACTTCAGACCTTTCCAGAGGACCCAGTTTGTTCCCAGTACCTTTCAGGCTGCTCACAGTCACCCGTAACTCCAGTTCTGGCCTCCAGGGGCACTATGTTTAAAGGTGTAAACACCTACATAGATACACAAATAGTTGAAAATAAAAGTATCATCTTTCTGGCATTTTTATTTTTGAGACAGGGTTTTACTGTGTAGTCTTGGCTGGCCTAGAGCTTGCTATGTAGGCCTGACTGGCCTCACACTCAGATCCACTTTGCTCGGCTTCCACTGTGCTGGGACTAAAGGCATACTTCACCACACCTGGCTAAATCTCTTTTAAGAAGAACAAATCCTCTATAATTTCTATATACACTAAATAGCTTTGGCTAGAGTATATTGTGATAATTGAATTTTATCCTTAGTTATTGTTAATCTTGCTATACCTAATTTGTAAATGACATATTGTCATATGCATATAGATTAGAAGGCACAGTGTATGTAGACACTGGTTTCATGAAAACACTGGGGTCCTTGGCAAATATCCCATAAAGATAAAAGGGCTATGATATTACAGGCTCATGTTTAATTCATGTTGATCAACCATCCTTTCGAGTATTGTACTTAGGTACGTCTAGAAATCTCTTAATCCTCATTACTCCCTATTGTGATTTTTGTATTAAGTAGAAACATGATAAAAGAAATAAAGGAGAAGCTGGGCCTGGTGGCTGGTGGGACATACCTCTAATCATAGCATTTGAGACGTAGAGGCAGGCAGGTATTTCCGAGTTCAAAGCCAATCTGGTCTATATAGTAAGACCCAAAACAGCCCAAGTTATAAGAGAGACCTTGTCTCAAAAAGGAAAAAAGAAGAAGAAGGAGAAAGAGGAGGAGAAGAAGAAGACGCAACACACACAAGGAAACCAAACCAAACAAACAAAAAACCCCTTAGTTTTCTATTTGAACATATATTAACATTTCTCCTGTGTGTGAGTGGGTACGCACGGATGTGTGTGCCTGTGGAAGGCAGATGCCAGTTTCAGGGGCCTTCCTCTACCATTTCTCCCTCCCTCCCTCCCTCCCTCCCTCCCTCCCTCCCTCCCTCCCTCTCTCCATTTATTTAGTGGCAGGGTCTCTCGTTGGCCTGGATCTCCCCTATTTTATTTGACAGACAGGCTAAAACTCTTGGGACCCCGTCTCTGCCTCGCTCATGCTGGGGACACAAGCATACGGTGCTACACTCAACTTTTTCTGTGTACAAGGAAAACAAAATGAAACAAAACAAACAAAGCCCCCACAGGTCCTTGCTCTTGACAGCTAGCAGTCTACCCATGCATGCCTCCAGCCCTATACTAGCGTCGCGTCTCTGATTTTTTCCATTTCCTTGTAGACTCACAGTATTATCTGATTGCATTTCCTTTTCAACCCCAAGGATTTCTTCTTATTTTTTTGCTGTACAGTTCTGCAAGTGGTGCAGTTTCTCATTTTCTTTTCTAAAAAATGGCATTGTTTATTTATTTATCTTTGGCTGGCATTTTTCAAGGATGTAGCTAACATTTGGAGCTAACAGTAAGTTTTCTCTGAATACTTACACAGCAAATCTGCTTTGTTTTGTTTGGTTTCAGCTCTTCTGATAAGTCAGGCGGTGTTGCTGTCTTTATTGCCTTTTATGTAATGTGTCTTGTTTTTCTTTCGTTGCCTTTAACGTTTTTCATCGTCTTTGACCTTTAGCGGTTTGGTTATAACAAACATAATTGTCTCTGCCTTCTGTGTGAGTCACTGAATTATTAGATCTGAAGTTAACGTTTTTTTTTTTTTTAAATAAAGTTGGAAAGTTGTTGGCTATTATTTCTTCAAACATTTTTGTTTTCCGTTTGTTCTCGTTTCCTTTATGTTGCTATGGTAAAAAATACCCTGACAAAGTGCAGCTCAGTGGAGAATGGGCTTGTTTGACTTAAATTCTATGTTCTGGCCCCTCATTGTAGGGACTTAAAGGTGACTTGAAGCAGCTAGTCTTTCCCACAACCAAGGGCAGAAAGGATTACCTGCATGCCTGCTTGCTGCCTGCATTCCTGCTTGTTGTAGCGTTCTCTTTATAGAGTCCAGGGCCCATGCCTTGAAACTGCAGCTCACAGTCAGGCTGGCCAGGTTGTCCAGTCTCGGTTAACCCAAATAAATGTCCACAGGCCAACCTTACAGACAGTGGGTTGTTGAGACTTCCATGTTCTCTATTGTATGACCTTGACAGTTAAAGCTAAACATCAGAACGTTGTCTCTTGGTGTCCGTTTGTCTATCTTCTCCCATGTCACAGGCTTTGCTTATATTATTTCCTCCTGCCTTTATGGTCCATTTCAATTGTTTTCTAATTCATTGGTCTGTTCTTCAGCTGTCTCTAGTTTACTATTACTTTTAGTCATGAATTTCTTATTTCAGGTAGTCTATTTTACATCTCTCAAATTCTTTGTGTGTGCGTGTGTGTGTCTCTTCCAAGTATTCTTTTCTCTGCTGAGAATTCTTTTAGTTGTGGATTGTTTTTTTTTGTCTTCGATCTTATCGTAGCTGCTTTGAATTCCTTGTCAGTTCTTTGTGGCATTCATGTCATCTGAAGCTGACTATGTTGATTTTTTTAAAAATATGTATGTATTTTGTGAAGAAAAGTTTGTGTGCCGTGGCACACACGTGGAAGTCAGAGTCAGTTTTCTGCTTCCACCTTGTGGGTCCTAGGGGTCACACTTAGATCACAGGTTGGGCATAAAGCACCTTTTCCTGCTGAGCCAGGTTGCTGACCTTTACTTTCTTATCTTTATCTCCCCACCCATCATTACATCATCTGCCGCCCTGGAACTTACCTAGGTAGACCAGGCTAACTTAGAATGTACAGAGATACACTTGCCTCTGCCTCTACATTGATTAAAGGTGGACCCAGCCTTGACTGCTTTTCTTAATTGATTCACATGTTTCAATGAAGGCTTGTAAAACGTAATTTGTACTTAATATAGCTTAAGGACATTGCCAGTCTTCTCCCATAGTCTCTAATCCTGTATTATTTTCTTTTCTTCCCCAATTATAAGAAATACAAATGCACACATGTGTAGAGTAAATCTTTCTAGTTTTTTACTTAGAAAAAAGCAAAAGCCCTGGACATTTGTGGGGCTGAAAAAAAGAAGTACGAGCGCACATTTTAGGGGCTGCCGCGGTTCCACAAGGACAGCTCCCTGCGGCATCCCTTCCTCCGGGAACTGCCTGTGGGGTACGGGGTTCTGAAAGGCTCTTGCCCTTTCTTGTGTACTGCAAAAAGAGAGTAAGTAGAGTAGCCCTAAAAATCACCCATGGCGCAACCTGAGAATGCCATCCAGTGGTGGCCAGTATCACTTCGAATTCTTAATATTTTCCACCTACTTCACAGTTTCATATTTTCATCAGAATTGACAGCAAGAATGTCTCAACATGTCAGTTTATATCTTATTTTTTAAAAAAACATGTAGAAAAGCTATTTTTTTCTTGGAAGAGATAGTGAAACTTTTTTTAATAGTGAAACGTTTGTAGAAAAATATTTTTGAAATACAAAGCTAACATTCTCCCAATTTATAATAGTGACTGCCTTGCCCACTTGTTGTCACTGAATACCCGTGTGGGATATTTCATGTTCTTTCCGCTGTTACTTAAAATACTGAAGGAACATTCTGTTGCAGGAAAAATGGTATAAAGAACTAGGTATGTCCTTACAGAAAGTGAGGCCGATTTATGCAGAAGGAGCCTGATTATCCACATCGTGTTGCAAATTCCGTTTTCTCTCCCAGCCCCAGAGCTCTGAGAATTTATACACACCGTGTTGTGCTGTGACCCCATTCTATTCATTGGCAAGCACCCAAGCTTCTCTGGTTGCACAAATCTAAAGTATTGTAAGCTCAGTGTCCCTTAGCTTCCACCCACAGGCACTGTGACATAAAACTACATAGGGGTGGCAAGGCAGGCACAGAGAAGACCCATTCTGCAGGACGAATATAATGCCGCAAAAGAGTAAAGGATGCAGTGAGGTCTGTGTGCTGTGTTTGATGTCGAGCATCCCAGGGACTACTGTCACAGTCGCTCTGAGGTTGAATGAGATCTTGGGTGATTGCAGGTCTCAGTACCTAGCCAAGGAAGGGTGACTAAGTTCTTAGAAAGTTTTGCAACAATTCTTGAGTGAAGAAAGAGGCTCCCAAGGGTTTGTTGCATAGGCCATGGGAATTGTCTCTCATATGTATTTCAGTAGTTAAGCATGCGATTCACCAGCTGGTGGCGCTGTTTGGGAAAGTTGTGGGGGTTGGGAGGCTTGTTGGCAGAAGTATGTCATTAGGATCTCATTAGGATCATTAGGGGAGGGACTTGGGTTTATGCTGGAAGGAACTCACTGGATAGCCAGGGATAACTCTGAACTTCTGGTCCTTTTGCCTTCCTCTCCCTGGGACTACAGTCTGTAAGCACACCTCTTTATGTGGTGCCAGGGAAGGGACCTAGTGCATGGTAGGCAAGCACTCTACCAGCTGAGTTACTAGTATAAATTGAATTTTGGACCCTGAACAATTTATGTTAGATATAAAATCCTATTCAGTTGTGAAGATCTTACGTGGCGGGTTTTCTTTAAGAGCACAGCATGTTCTTATCCTCAGTGTGTTTTTATCTTTGTTTTATCTTTGACATCCCAAATGTCAGGTTTCACTTTTGGTTTTCTATTCAGTGAAGGTTGGTGCCGTCTCCAAACTTCACAAGTCCATGTAACTTTCCCATTGCCTGCAGTGATAATCAGTGCATTGGTTTCCGAGTCCATGTAACTTTCCCATTGCCTGCAGTGATAATCAATGCATTGGTTTCCGAGCCTGGAGTTCATGATCCTTTAGCTAACAGTGCCTGCTCAGCTGTCCAGTCATAGTTCTTCCCCTGCATCTTAGACTGTCTTTAGTTATCTTCCCTCTCAACCCTTCCAGACCTAGAGGGGCGGCTGACCGCCTTCGCTCTAACTAGGGCTGGGCTTGTTCTAGTAAAGCACTCTGATTTAGAAGACACATCACGCTGTCTTCCATGTCTCTGGCCTGTCCCTCTTCTGCAGTGTCCCTTGATTTCACGGCTTGCTAAAACTTAGAAGCATAATTGAGGCCATAGTCCTGCAAGAACCAAAGAACAGAGTGTATGCTGAAAAGAAGTAGAAATACCTTGTGATGGTTTTAATTAAATTGTTTTTGGAAATTTTGTTTGCTTATATAGGTATATGTCCTGTGTGTACTTGTATATATGTGTGTTCATATGTATGTCAGCATAGACATGTGTGTGGATGTATGTACATGTGAGCATGCCTGTGGAAGGAAGAGGCTGATACCACATGTCTTTGTTGCTTGCTCCCCGTCTTGCAGTGTGAGGTAGAACCTCTCCCTTGAGCCGATTGGACATAACCAATTTGGCCTCTCTAGCTAGCCAGGGTGCTCCGGAATCCCATCGCCACCTTCACATCACTGGCATTAGGCAGGCCATCACACCTGCCTGACATTTACATGGCTGCTAGGGATCCGAACTCGGGTCCCCTCTCCTGTGTAGCAGTTGCTTTACATGCTGAGCCGACTCTCCAGCCCCCTGTTTGGCAGTGTGTTTTCATGTAATTTTCTGTTTGTTTCCGCGGTGTTTCCCCACAGGCAGTACTACAGCATCAGGCTGTAACTTAACAAGTCCGGCGCCCAGCGAAGGGGCCTTTCCAAGCAGAATAATGCTCCGTCAGTTTATTCCTCCACACTCGCTCTCACATTTCCCGTCCAGAACGAGAACGAGGTGATTACAGTGGTGTACCCATGAATACCTAGACACAGTCGGCTGGAAATGATCTTGACCTGAACGGAAAATCTGGGCTGGAGCGATGGCTCAGTGAGCAAAACACTCACCACACGGTCATGAGGGCCTGAATTCACTCCCCAGAACCCATGCTCAACTGGGCGCAGTCTGTCCGGCAAGATTCGGAGTGCAGGCAGGAGATCCACAGACGCTCAGGGACCAGCTAGTCTGACAATATGCAGCAGCAAATAAGAGATCCTGTCTTAAACAAGATGGATGATGAGTACTGATACCTGAGGTTGTCCTCCGACTGCCACACTTCATGCTTGGCATGTCGCGCACAGGGTCTCACACTCAGACACATGCACACTCCCCAAAGGGAACAGCCCTGACAGTGTAGATTCTTGATGCCTGACACAGAGAAACAGCTTAATGGGTTTGAATCTTGTTTCCTCGTCGCACCGGGCATCTTTTTCATCTCTCCAGGCTCCAGGTTTATGAAGCAGGGAAAAGTGGAGGGTCAGCAGTTACGCCTTGAGAAGTTTCCTGGAAAATGCCGTGCTGATCTGATGCTGTTCCCAGCTCTCTAAGCTAAACCCCATAAAAACGGTGAAATACAAAGCAAGCTTTCAAGTGCCATGGAGGTTGATGGCGGGTTGTTTGCCAAGAAAAGAAGAACAAAAGTAACTGGAGAGAATCATATTAGGGAAATTAAGCTGGTTTCACACATATGCCATGCTCTCTCTTTCTCTCCTTGGTGGCTCTACATCTCGTATAGATCCAGAAAGTCATGTAGGTAGGTGTATCCATATGAGATATGAAAGAAATAAAACCGTCTGTGGCAAAAGGGGGGATAGGAGAAATAGGGAAGAAAAATGAAAAATGGGGTGATGGAGCATGAGGGGGTGTACTCACCATGCAATGTCTGCGTGGATGAGAGCTTAATGAACTCGGGTTATAGATTTTGGATATTCTGTTAGGAACATACAACCTAATGCCAAGTCTATGCATGTGTGAAGTCTATGCATACCCTGGAGAGGGACACTCAAGCCGTGTCCCCTGTGAGGCTGCCAGTAGAGCTGGTGAAGCCTTGATTTCTCCAGTCCACTGGGCGTAGGCTTCCTGTGACCTGAAGATTGTCCGCCTAGAATGTGTGGTGTCCTGATTAGTGCTTTTCAACTTCACACAAACCTCAGCATGTCTGGGAATAGGGAGCTGAGAGAAGCCTCCATAAGACTGGCTCTTTGGAAAGCCTGTGGCATATTGTCTTAACTAACAATGGATGTGGGCACTGCCACCCCTGGGAAGGTGGTCCTAGACTGGATAAGGAAGAAAGCAGAGAAAATCATGTGGGGCAAGCCAGTAAGCAGTGCTGGTTTGTGGTTCTGTCCCTCCAGATTCCTGCCCTGCTTGAGTCCCTGCCTTGGCTTCCCTTGATTGATGGGCTGTGAGCCAAATGAACCCTTTTCTCTCCATGCCTTTGGTCATGGTGTTTTGTCACAGCCGCAGGAAGAGTAACTAAAATCTGTCTAGGAGCTAGTTGTAGAAATCCCCTCGTCTCATGGTGTGAAGAAGGCCTAGATAAAGACTGGCCAAGCAGAGGATGAGTAGCGTGAGGTCATTGCTAATCGGAGATAGTTTTCCGCTGTGACCCCTCTGAGCCATTACTGCTGGTTCGTATAGCCAAGCTGGAGATGAGGGTGTTGGCAAGGGCTGCCTCTCCAGGACAAATGTAGAGATTCCTGGCTTCTGGCTGATGCCAAGCTCTGGAACAGAGGTGGAGCTTACGTAAGCGCACTCTGCAGGGGCCATCTGATAAGGTGGCCGTGCATCCCTATCAGGTATACAAGGAGAAACACTACCATGTTGTACACACAAAGCATTTTCTGGAGAGAGGAAGTATGTTATGAGGCGCCGGGGCAGAGTGTTGCCTTCCCTCCTGAAGATGCTTATCCTTAGTGTCTGCAACTGATCTTGACAGGGAGATTTGGCTTAGTTGCCAGTGGGAGTACAGATGGCCATGGTTCCTATGTTTGGGGGAGTTTTATAGGCTCATTTTTGTCTGTTCTTCCTACCACCCCTTCCAAACAGTGATGGGAAGGTAACCAGGTACTTTTAACCTATAGGATGCCATTCAGTTCTAAGTAAAATGTCTAGGTCATTGGGTTCTTCAAAAGAACCTTTGCAGCCAGGCAGTGGTGGCTCACGCCTTTAATCCCAGCACTCAGGAGGCAGAGGCAGGCGGATCTCTGTGAGTTCAAGGCCAGGCAGTTCTACAGAATGAGTTTCAGGACAGCCAGGGCTACAAGTGAAATCCTGTCTCAAACAAAAAAAAAAAAAAAGAAGAAGAAGAACCCTAGGACTTGCTGGCCAGTTAGCCTAGCCTACATGGTGAGTTTCAAGTCAGTGAGCGACCATATATCAAAACAATAAAAACAAAAACTGCATAATGTTACATTCCTGAGGAATGCCACCTGAGATTATTGGCTGGACTCATATACATGCACACGTATGCCCTCATGTACCTGAATGCAGGCACACACTGGGGCTAAGGGGAAAAAGAGAAAACAAATCTTATAGATGCTGACATACCTTTCTTTTTCAAGACTATTAAGAACCCACAGAGCCTTCTTGATGGCCGCCCCTGTATGCCAGCAGCAGCATCCTGCTATGGCTGCAGTCATGTCTGGGGCTGGACAGGCACCCTGGATCAGAACCTTGCTCCATGTAGACCTCTCTATTTCAGTTTCTCTCTCAGCCTATGCAGACGATGTTGGTCATCTGTAGTGTGGATCTCATGGTTCTTTCCTTTCTTATTCTTTACAGATATCATTAATGGAGTTCAAGAAAAATGTGTATTGCCTCCTATGGATGGCTATCCCCACTGCGAGGGGAAAATCAAGGTAAGGCAGGGGCTATGCCTATCCATCCCATCAGTCTCCACCTTTCTCCCTTTCTAACGATAAAGTGGACAAGTGAGCCTTGGAGCGGGTCCTTTCCAGGTGTGTCCATACTGCAGGGGTTGACCCTTCTCTGCCCTTCCCACGGAGTGGGTCAGCAGAGGCTCTCCGGGGTCACACTGAGAACCTGAACCACTTCAGGTGTCCACTCTGTCTTGTCCAGCCCTTCACTTCCAGGCAACCTTAGACTCCTTCCCTCTCCCTGATCCCCAGAGGCCTGTTCCCTCTCCAGATTACAGTGTAAATGTGATATTTGGATATGCAAATGAGTGCCCAGAGACTCTTGGCCATTCTTTACTCTGAGGTCAAGCCCAAGATCTCCCGAATGCTGGGAAGCACTTCCTACTGAGCGACAGCCTGGCCTTGTGAGTTGTACAGGTCATCATGTATGTACATGTATGTATGGAGGCTAGAGGTCAACAGGTCAACATGTATGTACATGTACGTATGGAGGCTAGAGGTCAACAGGTCAACATGTTTGTACATGTACGTATGGAGGCTAGAGGTCAACAGGTCAACATATATGTTCATGTATGTAGGAGGCTAGAGGTCAGCTCTGCGTGTCATTCCTCAGTCACCATCCACCTGTCCCTTGAGACAGGGTCTCTTACTGGCAGGGAGTCCACGTAGTAGGCTGACCTGGCTGTTCCCCGCGCTGCTGTTACCAGTGCACACCTGGACTCCTGAACTTTTTTTGTTTTGCCTTATATTATTTTGGGGGGAAAAGAAAACATATTTGTTTGACCTGCTCCAGGAGATCATTCCTGGCCAGTGGTGTTCAGAGAAAGGTTTTCATTCAAGTACTCATTCAAAATGGCGAAAAGATTCTGGGAACATTCCCTGGTGTCCTTTGGGGACAGCTATCAGTTTCCATCGACACTTCTGTGGTCCTTGGCCTGCACTCTGCCTTGCAGGCCCTTTGCTGTGGTGATGGCACCTCCGGAGGGTGCCGTGGAAGGGCCCCTGTGGTCCTGCTAACACGCTCCCACCCTTTGCCTCCTCGCTGTGTGTACACAGAGCTCCCCTGCCTGGGCAAGCATCTGCTCTGATTCTCTAGGAGCTGAGCATCTGGCCATCTGGCCCTCGGCGCTGGGACTTTGGGCTTTGCTCTACCTGTGGGCCACTGCTTGAGCCGCCCAGCACACCATGCCCTCACCCCTCATGCATTCACCCCCTCATGCCCTCACCCCCCCATGCCTTCACCCCCTCATGCCCTCACCCCCTTCTCCACGGCCTCCTCAGCCATGTCCTCTTCTCTCTTTTCAGTGGATGAAAGACATGTGGCGCTCGGATCCCTGCTACGCAGACTATGGAGTGGATGGGACCTCCTGCTCCTTTTTTATTTACCTCAGTGAGGTGAGTCTTTCCGAAGACGTGCAGCTCTGCACTGGGGCTCTTTCGTCACTGGGCCTGGAGTTGGGAAAGCCAAGAAAGATAAGAAGGACCTGTGATTGCCTTCAGTATCCTCCCAACCCCCTCATGAACATCTTTGTTCTCTTAAAGGAAGAACAGCCTGGATTGGCTGTTGGCTTTGTTTGCTTCAGCTTTCCTATTTCAGTAAAATACACAGAATGTAAGGATTTCAATCAATCGGCATCGCTGTTTATTTTGTTCTCCTTTGTCCTTTTTTTTTTTTAACATTTATTTATTTTGTCTGTGCCATGGCACACAAGTTGGGGACAAAGGACAACTTACAGGGTTCTCTCCTTCCCCATGTGGGTCCTAAGGATGGGACTCAGTCATTAGGCTCGGTGGCAGGCAACACTACCCCAAGCCGTCTCACCAGCCTGGCCCTTGGGCACAATCATCAGGCATCTTCAGATTCCCCAAGTAGTGGACCCAGACTGAGAAAGCAGACCCTCAAACCCAGAGCCCAGATAAACTCTTCCTCCAATAAGTTGTTTTTGCAAGGTATTTTGTTACAAAGAAAAGTAGTTAATACACTTACCTTCTTCATTCTATCAAAGTCACAGCCCTCCTGTCCCTCAGCGCTGGCCTTTGCTCCCAAGGCTACGAAGATGCTGGCGTGTGGGCCTACCACCGGGGCACGCTACAGACCTTTTCAACAAGCCCCAGACATCAGGGGAGTCCCAGCGCTAATGACACTAAGATGCCTTCTAGAAACTAGAAGCACAGTCTAGCCGGGCTGTTCCTTGTGAGTTCTGTGACAGTGATTTTGCAGCATTTGTTTGAACCTGTTTCTGATTCCTGGCTTTGCAGCCTTTTTCTTTCCTCCTGCAAGGAGGGTGAGGCTGTGAGTGACCTGCGCCCCAGTGAGAGCTCAATCAGAAGCACCTCTCCTGCCCCAAGGGACAGACTCTTCAGGTTCATTTTGAAAAGTTACCTTTGCAAATCCCCTTCCTGGGATGGAAGAAGCCGGAGTTCAGACGTGGGCCATGATTGACAAGCAGGGCTCATTTCCGGTTTGTACGCTGGGGAGGGCTGAGGACATGAAAGATGTCAGAATCTACTTGGGTTTCCCAGCCTCTTCTCTAGCTCCTGGGGGAAGTAGTACAGTAAACTAAAAGGAATGAATGGCTCGAGATAGGTTTCTTCCCTTTCAAACTGCTACCCTAAGGGCACTCCTAGTGGAGGAAGGATAAATCCCTAAGAGGAAAGTAGCATCTGGGGACAATATTCCAAGGGGCAAGCCACCACACTGGTCTGTATAGAGACCTTGGTCTCATAGGCCTGTACTTACTCTTTTCCTGAAGTGTGTGCAGGCTTCAGTAGCCTAAAACATAAGATTGTTCTCTTTCTTCTTTTCTAGCTGATTCAGTTGGGTGAGCGCATCCGACCTCTGTGGTAGTCACTGTCTTGTCAGCAGTGGCTGAGAGCTCATTTTCTTGTCACTGTGCCAGGCATTCTTTCTCTTAAGAGTTTAATGGGAAGAAGAAGAGAGAGAGTTAGACGGGAGAGGAAGAGAGGAGGGGTGTAACTAGCCACCGAGCAGAAGATACAGCTCCTCTCCAGGGATGGCTGGGAGCCTTGGGGTAGTTAACGCTGATGGTCAGCTGGACCGGCTCTAGGGTCGCCTAGGAGAGGAGCCTCTGGATGAGTCTGTGGGGAGGTTTGTTGAATGGACTAAGGAGGGAAGAGGTAACTTAGATGTGGTCCCGAGGGCTCAGGTAACAGAAGAAAGCAAACTGGGCACCATCGTTCATGTCTCTCTGCTTCCTGGCTGTTGGTGCCACATCACCATCTGCCACTGTGCATGCTCCACCGTGGTGGACTGTGTCCCCAGACGTTCAGCCGAAAGCAACCCTTCCTCCCTTGAAGTTGCTTTTGTCAGTGAGCAAAGCAAGGGATGTGGACCCTTTGTCACAATCAGCCTCTAGAAATGACTCTCTCTCACTAGGGCCTGTTCTGTTGTTCCATGTGCCTCATGACAGCCGCAGGAGGGATGGCCATTCCCAGAAGGTCACTACCCAGGAACATCAATCATGCTAGCTCTGCAGCCACTCCTTAATCTCTGTGACACAGCCTAAACTCGTCCTTGCATCTGGACTTTTGTTTGTGTTTCAAGACCTCTACTCACCATTTTGGGTGGAGTGGGGATGCCCAGGTTTACATCGAATGTCCTTAGAGAGGCCCTCGCAGCCAGAAGACACTCAGTAATGCATGTGTGTAACAAACACACTTGTTCTTGACTGCTGGTCTCCCGGTGGGATGCTGGTTTGCATTTGTGTTGAGTTGGTACACAGAGCCAGTGTGAGTAATTAATTGAGGCAGTTCTCAAAGCCAGTTTCTTAACCTTGTGGCAGTATTAAAATCAAGGACAAGGGTCTGGAGAGATGGCTTAGTGGTTACAAATGCTTGTTGCTCTTGGAGAGGACTTGAGTTTGGTTGCCAGCACCCATAATAGTAGCCTTTAACTCTAGCATCAGGGCATCCCATACCTTCTGTCCTCTGTGGGTACCTGTATGAAGATCTCTCTCTCTCTCTCTCTCTCTCTCTCTCTCTCTCTCTCTCTCTCTCTC